>NC_091197.1:24905440-24990440 GCF_040958095.1 Procambarus clarkii
ACTTGAGCGCGTTTCGTAAAACTTATTACATTTTTAAAGACTTTAGTTTACACATACACAACTGAATAGAACTTACACATCTTCGATTTGTTTATATCTACATTTGAGTGAGGTGGATGGGGTGAGGTGGTATTAATAGGGTATTAAATTCCTAAACACAAGACAGAACACGAAACAATGGGTATTGAATGGAAGTGATTGTAGAAAGCCTATTGGTCCATATTTCTTGATGCTTCTAATATTGGAACGGAGTCTTGAGGTGGGTAGAATATAGTTGTGCATTAATTGGCTGTTGATTGCTGGTGTTGACTTCTTGATGTGTAGTGCCTAGCAGACGTCAAGCCGCCTGCTATCGCTGTATCTATCGATGATTTCTGTGTTGTTTACTAGGATTTCTCTGGCGATGGTTTGGTTGTGGGAAGAGATTATATGTTCCTTAATGGAGCTCTGTTGCTTATGCATCGTTAAACGCCTAGAAAGAGATGTTGTTGTCTTGCCTATATACTGGATTTTTTGGAGCTTACAGTCCCCAAGAGGGCATTTGAAGGCATAGACGACGTTGGTCTCTTTTAAAGCGTTCTGCTTTGTGTCTGGAGAGTTTCTCATGAGTAGGCTGGCCGTTTTTCTGGTTTTATAGTAAATCGTCAGTTGTATCCTCTGATTTTTGTCTGTAGGGATAACGTTTCTATTAACAATATCTTTCAGGACCCTTTCCTCCGTTTTATGAGCTGTGGAAAAGAAGTTCCTGTAAAATAGTCTAATAGGGGGTATAGGTGTTGTGTTAGTTGTCTCTTCAGAGGTTGCATGGCGTTTCACTTTCCTTCTTATGATGTCTTCGACGAAACCATTGGAGAAGCCGTTGTTGACTAGGACCTGCCTTACCCTACAGAGTTCTTCGTCGACTTGCTTCCATTCTGAGCGGTGGCTGAGAGCACGGTCGACATAGGCGTTAACAACACTCCTCTTGTACCTGTCTGGGCAGTCGCTGTTGGCATTTAGGCACATTCCTATGTTCGTTTCCTTAGTGTAGACTGCAGTGTGGAAACCTCCGCTCTTTTCCATCACTGTTACATTTAGAAAGGGCAGCTTCCCATCCTTTTCCATCTCGTAAGTGAAACGCAGCACGGAACTCTGCTCAAATGCCTCCTTCAGCTCCTGCAGATGTCTGACATCAGGTACCTGTGTAAAAATGTTGTCAACATACTTGCAGTATATGGCCGGTTTCAAGTTCATGTCGACTAAGACTTTTTGCTCGATGGTACCCATGTAGAAGTTTGCAAACAGGACACCTAGGGGAGAACCCATGGCGACCCCATCTACTTGCTTATACATGTGCCCATCCGGGCTCAAGAAGGGTGCCTCTTTAGTACAAGCTTGGAGTAGTTTCCTTAGAATATTTTCTGGTATGTCAAGAGGAGTAAAGGCCGGATCACGATACACTCTGTCGGCTATCATCCCGATTGTCTCGTCCACAGGTACGTTGGTAAACAGTGATTCGACGTCCAACGAGGCTCTTATCCCTGTGGCCCGTGTGCCCCGCAGTAAGTCAACAAATTCCTTTGGAGACTTCAGGCTGAAGGCGCAAGGGACATAAGGAGTCAGCAGGCCGTCGAGTCGCTTCGCCAGTCTACACGTGGGTGTGGGTATCTGGCTAATGATTGGCCTGAAGTGGGTTTCCAGGCTTGTGTGTCTTGACATTTCCATACGCATATCCATGTTTATATTCCCCAATAATCTTTGGCAAGTGAAGTCCGGATTTCTTGGCGTTCACAGTTTCGATCAGTTTGTTGACCTTTGCTTTCAATTCGGCTGTAGTGTCCTTCAGTTACCCTTTGGAATTTAGTTTGGTCAGAGAGTATAAGGTTCATTTTCGCCAGATATTTGTCTTTTTTAAGAATGACGTATATTGGCGACTTGTCACCTCTCCTGACAACTATCTCCTTGTTCTCACGAAGGCTTTTAGCTGCTGCTTTGAGCTCGGGGGACAGTATGGTGCTTCTGTAGTTGCCTCGATTCTTTCCTCCTTCCACAATAAGTTCTGCTTGTAAGGTATCTTTGGTAGTGACCTTCTTTTGTGTCTCGAGGTCGAATATGTCGTCCAACAGAATTTCTAACTCCACTTTCTGGGCCATCTCACTCGGTCTGGACATAACGTGACAGTTTATACCCAGATTTAGGAGAGTGACTTGGTCCTCAGTGAGGTTAATTCCTGCCAGGTTCAGGAAGCCATCTCTTGGTCGTAGAATTGCCATAGGTCCTCCATATAACGTTGTTAGTTTCTTGATAATCCTTGTTTCAGTGCTGAGGTGATGTCGGTCTGTGAGGATGTCGAGGTGTTGTTCAATGCGGGTACGGAGACTTTCGTCAATGTTGCTATTTCTCCATTCGTTTGTAGCATGAAGTAGTTGCGTTTTGTTGTCTTTGATTTCATTTTCTGCCTTGTATATCTGATCACGAATCAGATCCTGGCGATATTTTATCGTGAAAGCTTGATTCCTTGCTGCTGAGTCGTGCATTTTAATATTAGTATATTTTGGTAGCAGTCTTTCCTGTAGACATATATTATTAAATATGACCGAAAAAGTAAGATTAAAAATTCTAACACGAATTTTCTCGATCTTTCGTACGTTTCTTTTCACTGTTGGTGGTAATTCAAAAATCAATTCTCCAAAATTCATTTTTATTTCTAGTCTGACGCGACACTTGAGCGCGTTTCGTAAAACTTATTACATTTTCAAAGACTTTAGTTTACACATACACAACTGAATAGAACTTACACATCTTCGATTTGTTTATATCTACATTTGAGTGAGGTGGATGGGGTGAGGTGGTATTAATAGGGTATTAAATTCCTAAACACAAGACAGAACACGAAACAATGGGTATTGAATGGAAGTGATTGTAGAAAGCCTATTGGTCCATATTTCTTGATGCTTCTATATTGGAACGGAGTCTTGAGGTGGGTAGAATATAGTTGTGCATTAATTGGCTGTTGATTGCTGGTGTTGACTTCTTGATGTGTAGTGCCTAGCAGACGTCAAGCCGCCTGCTATTGCTGTATCTATCGATGATTTCTGTGTTGTTTACTAGGATTTCTCTGGCGATGGTTTGGTTGTGGGAAGAGATTATATGTTCCTTAATGGAGCTCTGTTGCTTATGCATCGTTAAACGCCTAGAAAGAGATGTTGTTGTCTTGCCTATATACTGGATTTTTTGGAGCTTACAGTCCCCAAGAGGGCATTTGAAGGCATAGACGACGTTGGTCTCTTTTAAAGCGTTCTGCTTTGTGTCTGGAGAGTTTCTCATGAGTAGGCTGGCCGTTTTTCTGGTTTTATAGTAAATCGTCAGTTGTATCCTCTGATTTTTGTCTGTAGGGATAACGTTTCTATTAACAATATCTTTCAGGACCCTTTCCTCCGTTTTATGAGCTGTGGAAAAGAAGTTCCTGTAAAATAGTCTAATAGGGGGTATAGGTGTTGCGTTAGTTGTCTCTTCAGAGGTTGCATGGCGTTTCACTTTCCTTCTTATGATGTCTTCGACGAAACCATTGGAGAAGCCGTTGTTGACTAGGACCTGCCTTACCCTACAGAGTTCTTCGTCGACTTGCTTCCATTCTGAGCGGTGGCTGAGAGCACGGTCGACATAGGCGTTAACAACACTCCTCTTGTACCTGTCTGGGCAGTCGCTGTTAGCATTTAGGCACATTCCTATGTTCGTTTCCTTAGTGTAGACTGCAGTGTGGAAACCTCCGCTCTTTTCCATCACTGTTACATTTAGAAAGGGCAGCTTCCCATCCTTTTCCATCTCGTAAGTGAAACGCAGCACGGAACTCCGCTCAAATGCCTCCTTCAGCTCCTGCAGATGTCTGACATCAGGTACCTGTGTAAAAATGTTGTCAACATACTTGCAGTATATGGCCGGTTTCAAGTTCATGTCGACTAAGACTTTTTGCTCGATAGTACCCATGTAGAAGTTTGCAAACAGGACACCTAGGGGAGAACCCATGGCGACCCCATCTACTTGCTTATACATGTGCCCATCCGGGCTCAAGAAGGGTGCCTCTTTAGTACAAGCTTGGAGTAGTTTCCTTAGAATATTTTCTGGTATGTCAAGAGGAGTAAAGGCCGGATCACGATACACTATGTCGGCTATCATCCCGATTGTCTCGTCCACAGGTACGTTGGTAAACAGTGATTCGACGTCCAATGAGGCTCTTATCCCTGTGGCCCGTGTGCCCCGCAGTAAGTCAACAAATTCCTTTGGAGACTTCAGGCTGAAGGCGCAAGGGACATAAGGAGTCAGCAGGCCGTCGAGTCGCTTCGCCAGTCTACACGTGGGTGTGGGTATCTGGCTAATGATTGGCCGAAGTGGGTTTCCAGACTTGTGTGTCTTGACATTTCCATACGCATATCCATGTTTATATTCCCCAATAATCTTTGGCAAGTGAAGTCCGGATTTCTTGGCGTTCACAGTTTCGATCAGTTTGTTGACCTTTGCTTTCAATTCGGCTGTAGTGTCCTTCGTTACCCTTTGGAATTTAGTTTGGTCAGAGAGTATAAGGTTCATTTTCGCCAGATATTTGTCTTTTTTAAGAATGACGTATATTGGCGACTTGTCACCTCTCCTGACAACTATCTCCTTGTTCTCACAAAGGCTTTTAGCTGCTGCTTTGAGCTCGGGGGACAGTATGGTGCTTCTGTAGTTGCCTCGATTCTTTCCTCCTTCCGCAATAAGTTCTGCTTGTAAGGTATCTTTGGTAGTGACCTTCTTTTGTGTCTCGAGGTCGAATATGTCGTCCAACAGAATTTCTAACTCCACTTTCCGGGCCATCTCAATCGGTCTGAACATAACGTGACAGTTTATACCCAGATTTAGGAGAGTGACTTGGTCCTCAGTGAGGTTAATTCCTGCCAGGTTCAGGAAGCCATCTCTTGGTCGTGGAATTGCCATAGGTCCTCCATATAACGTTGTTAGTTTCTTGATAATCCTTGTTTCAGTGCTGAGGTGATGTCGGTCTGTGACGATGTCGAGGTGTTGTTCAAAGCGGGTACGGAGACTTTCGTCAATGTTGCTATTTCTCCATTCGTTTGTAGCATGAAGTAGTTGCGTTTTGTTGTCTTTGATTTCATTTTCTGCCTTGTATATCTGATCACGAATCAGATCCTGGCGATATTTTATCGTGAAAGCTTGATTCCTTGCTGCTGAGTCGTGCATTTTAATATTAGTATATTTTGGTAGCAGTCTTTCCTGTAGACATATATTATTAAATATGACCGAAAAAGTAAGATTAAAAATTCTAACACGAATTTTCTCGATCTTTCATACGTTTCTTTTCACTGTTGGTGGTAATTCAAAAATCAATTCTCCTAAATTCATTTTTATTTCTAGTCTGACGCGACACTTGAGCGCGTTTCGTAAAACTTATTACATTTTCAAAGACTTTAGTTTACACATACACAACTGAATAGAACTTACACATCTTCGATTTGTTTATATCTACATTTGAGTGAGGTGGATGGGGTAAGGTGGTATTAATAGGGTATTAAATTCCTAAACACAAGACAGAACACGAAACAATGGGTATTGAATGGAAGTGATTGTAGAAAGCCTATTGGTCCATATTTCTTGATGCTTCTATATTGGAACGGAGTCTTGAGGTGGGTAGAATATAGTTGTGCATTAATTGGCTGTTGATTGCTGGTGTTGACTTCTTGATGTGTAGTGCCTAGCAGACGTCAAGCCGCCTGCTATCGCTGTATCTATCGATGATTTCTGTGTTGTTTACTAGGATTTCTCTGGCGATGGTTTGGTTGTGGGAAGAGATTATATGTTCCTTAATGGAGCTCTGTTGCTTATGCATCGTTAAACGCCTAGAAAGAGATGTTGTTGTCTTGCCTATATACTGGATTTTTTGGAGCTTACAGTTCCCAAGAGGGCATTTGAAGGCATAGACGACTTTGGTCTCTTTTAAAGCGTTCTGCTTTGTGTCTGGAGAGTTTCTCATGAGTAGGCTGGCCGTTTTTCTGGTTTTATAGTAAATCGTCAGTTGTATCCTCTGATTTTTGTCTGTAGGGATAACGTTTCTATTAACAATATCTTTCAGGACCCTTTCTTCCGTTTTATGAGCTGTGGAAAAGAAGTTCCTGTAAAATAGTCTAATAGGGGGTATAGGTGTTGTGTTAGTTGTCTCTTCAGAGGTTGCATGGCGTTTCACTTTCCTTCTTATGATGTCTTCGACGAAACCATTGGAGAAGCCGTTGTTGACTAGGACCTGCCTTACCCTACAGAGTTCTTCGTCGACTTGCTTCCATTCTGAGCGGTGGCTGAGAGCACGGTCGACATAGGCATTAACAACACTCCTCTTGTACCTGTCTGGGCAGTCGCTGTTGGCATTTAGGCACATTCCTATGTTCGTTTCCTTAGTGTAGACTGCAGTGTGGAAACCTCCGCTCTTTTCCATCACTGTTACATTTAGAAAGGGCAGCTTCCCATCCTTTTCCATCTCGTAAGTGAAACGCAGCACGAACTCTGCTCAAATGCCTCCTTCAGCTCCTGCAGATGTCTGACATCAGGTACCTGTGTAAAAATGTTGTCAACGTACTTGCAGTATATGGCCGGTTTCAAGTTCATGTCGACTAAGACTTTTTGCTCGATAGTACCCATGTAGAAGTTTGCAAACAGGACACCTAGGGGAGAACCCATGGCGACCCCATCTACTTGCTTATACATGTGCCCATCCGGGCACAAGAAGGGTGCCTCTTTAGTACAAGCTTGGAGTAGTTTCCTTAGAATATTTTCTGGTATGTCAAGAGGAGTAAAGGCCGGATCACGATACACTATGTCGGCTATCATCCCGATTGTCTCGTCCACAGGTACGTTGGTAAACAGTGATTCGACGTCCAATGAGGCTCTTATCCCTGTGGCCCGTGTGCCCCGCAGTAAGTCAACAAATTCCTTTGGAGACTTCAGGCTGAAGGCGCAAGGGACATAAGGAGTCAGCAGGCCGTCGAGTCGCTTCGCCAGTCTACACGTGGGTGTGGGTATCTGGCTAATGATTGGCCGAAGTGGGTTTCCAGGCTTGTGTGTCTTGACATTTCCATACGCATATCCATGTTTATATTCCCCAATAATCTTTGGCAAGTGAAGTCCGGATTTCTTGGCGTTCACAGTTTCGATCAGTTTGTTGAACTTTGCTTTCAATTCGGCTGTAGTGTCCTTCGTTACCCTTTGGAATTTAGTTTGGTCAGAGAGTATAAGGTTCATTTTCGCCAGATATTTGTCTTTTTTAAGAATGACGTATATTGGCGATTTGTCACCTCTCCTGACAACTATCTCCTTGTTCTCACGAAGGCTTTTAGCTGCTGCTTTGAGCTCGGGGGACAGTATGGTGCTTCTGTAGTTGCCTCGGTTCTTTCCTCCTTCCGCAATAAGTTCTGCTTGTAAGGTATCTTTGGTAGTGACCTTCTTTTGTGTCTCGAGGTCGAATATGTCGTCCAACAGAATTTCTAACTCCACTTTCCGGGCCATCTCACTCGGTCTGGACATAACGTGACAGTTTATACCCAGATTTAGGAGAGTGACTTGGTCCTCAGTGAGGTTAATTCCTGCCAGGTTCAGGAAGCCATCTCTTGGTCGTGGAATTGCCATAGGTCCTCCATATAACGTTGTTAGTTTCTTGATAATCCTTGTTTCAGTGCTGAGGTGATGTCGGTCTGTGAGGATGTCGAGGTGTTGTTCAATGCGGGTACGGAGACTTTCGTCAATGTTGCTATTTCTCCATTCGTTTGTAGCATGAAGTAGTTGCGTTTTGTTGTCTTTGATTTCATTTTCTGCCTTGTATATCTGATCACGAATCAGATCCTGGCGATATTTTATCGTGAAAGCTTGATTCCTTGCTGCTGAGTCGTGCATTTTAATATTAGTATATTTTGGTAGCAGTCTTTCCTGTAGACATATATTATTAAATATGACCGAAAAAGTAAGATTAAAAATTCTAACACGAATTTTCTCGATCTTTCGTACGTTTCTTTTCACTGTTGGTGGTAATTCAAAAATCAATTCTCCAAAATTCATTTTTATTTCTAGTCTGACGCGACACTTGAGCGCGTTTCGTAAAACTTATTACATTTTCAAAGACTTTAGTTTACACATACACAACTGAATAGAACTTACACATCTTCGATTTGTTTATATCTACATTTGAGTGAGGTGGATGGGGTGAGGTGGTATTAATAGGGTATTAAATTCCTAAACACAAGACAGAACACGAAACAATGGGTATTGAATGGAAGTGATTGTAGAAAGCCTATTGGTCCATATTTCTTGATGCTTCTATATTGGAACGGAGTCTTGAGGTGGGTAGAATATAGTTGTGCATTAATTGGCTGTTGATTGCTGGTGTTGACTTCTTGATGTGTAGTGCCTAGCAGACGTCAAGCCGCCTGCTATCGCTGTATCTATCGATGATTTCTGTGTAGTTTACTAGGATTTCTCTGGCGATGGTTTGGTTGTGGGAAGAGATTATATGTTCCTTAATGGAGCTCTGTTGCTTATGCATCGTTAAACGCCTAGAAAGAGATGTTGTTGTCTTGCCTATATACTAGATTTTTTGGAGCTTACAGTCCCCAAGAGGGCATTTGAAGGCATAGACGACGTTGGTCTCTTTTAAAGCGTTCTGCTTTGTGTCTGGAGAGTTTCTCATGAGTAGGCTGGCCGTTTTTCTGGTTTTATAGTAAATCGTCAGTTGTATCCTCTGATTTTTGTCTGTAGGGATAACGTTTCTATTAACAATATCTTTCAGGACCCTTTCCTCCGTTTTATGAGCTGTGGAAAAGAAGTTCCTGTAAAATAGTCTAATAGGGGGTATAGGTGTTGTGTTAGTTGTCTCTTCAGAGGTTGCATGGCGTTTCACTTTCCTTCTTATGATGTCTTCGACGAAACCATTGGAGAAGCCGTTGTTGACTAGGACCGGCCTTACCCTACAGAGTTCTTCGTCGACTTGCTTCCATTCTGAGCGGTGGCTGAGAGCACGGTCGACATAGGCGTTAACAACACTCCTCTTGTACCTGTCTGGGCAGTCGCTGTTGGCATTTAGGCACATTCCTATGTTCGTTTCCTTAGTGTAGACTGCAGTGTGGAAACCTCCGCTCTTTTCCATCACTGTTACATTTAGAAAGGGCAGCTTCCCATCCTTTTCCATCTCGTAAGTGAAACGCAGCACGAACTCTGCTCAAATGCCTCCTTCAGCTCCTGCAGATGTCTGACATCAGGTACCTGTGTAAAAATGTTGTCAACGTACTTGCAGTATATGGCCGGTTTCAAGTTCATGTCGACTAAGACTTTTTGCTCGATGGTACCCATGTAGAAGTTTGCAAACAGGACACCTAGGGGAGAACCCATGGCGACCCCATCTACTTGCTTATACATGTGCCCATCCGGGCTCAAGAAGGGTGCCTCTTTAGTACAAGCTTGGAGTAGTTTCCTTAGAATATTTTCTGGTATGTCAAGAGGAGTAAAGGCCGGATCAGGATACACTCTGTCGGCTATCATCCCGATTGTCTCGTCCACAGGTACGTTGGTAAACAGTGATTCGACGTCCAACGAGGCTCTTATCCCTGTGGCCCGTGTGCCCCGCAGTAAGTCAACAAATTCCTTTGGAGACTTCAGGCTGAAGGCGCAAGGGACATAAGGAGTCAGCAGGCCGTCGAGTCGCTTCGCCAGTCTACACGTGGGTGTGGGTATCTGGCTAATGATTGGCCGAAGTGGGTTTCCAGGCTTGTGTGTCTTGACATTTCCATACGCATATCCATGTTTATATTCCCCAATAATCTTTGGCAAGTGAAGTCCGGATTTCTTGGCGTTCACAGTTTCGATCAGTTTGTTGACCTTTGCTTTCAATTCGGCTGTAGTGTCCTTCGTTACCCTTTGGAATTTAGTTTGGTCAGAGAGTATAAGGTTCATTTTCGCCAGATATTTGTCTTTTTTAAGAATGACGTATATTGGCGACTTGTCACCTCTCCTGACAACTATCTCCTTGTTCTCACGAAGGCTTTTAGCTGCTGCTTGGAGCTCGGGGGACAGTATGGTGCTTCTGTAGTTGCCTCGATTCTTTCCTCCTTCCGCAATAAGTTCTGCTTGTAAGGTATCTTTGGTAGTGACCTTCTTTTGTGTCTCGAAGTCGAATATGTCGTCCAACAGAATTTCTAACTCCACTTTCTGGGCCATCTCACTCGGTCTGGACATAACGTGACAGTTTATACCCAGATTTAGGAGAGTGACTTGGTCCTCAGTGAGGTTAATTCCTGCCAGGTTCAGGAAGCCATCTCTTGGTCGTGGAATTGCCATAGGTCCTCCATATAACGTTGTTAGTTTCTTGATAATCCTTGTTTCAGTGCTGAGGTGATGTCGGTCTGTGAGGATGTCGAGGTGTTGTTCAATGCGGGTACGGAGACTTTCGTCAATGTTGCTATTTCTCCATTCGTTTGTAGCATGAAGTAGTTGCGTTTTGTTGTCTTTGATTTCATTTTCTGCCTTGTATATCTGATCACGAATCAGATCCTGGCGATATTTTATCGTGAAAGCTTGATTCCTTGCTGCTGAGTCGTGCATTTTAATATTAGTATATTTTGGTAGCAGTCTTTCCTGTAGACATATATTATTAAATATGACCGAAAAAGTAAGATTAAAAATTCTAACACGAATTTTCTCGATCTTTCGTACGTTTCTTTTCACTGTTGGTGGTAATTCAAAAATCAATTCTCCAAAATTCATTTTTATTTCTAGTCTGACGCGACACTTGAGCGCGTTTTGTAAAACTTATTACATTTTCAAAGACTTTAGTTTACACATACACAACTGAATAGAACTTACACATCTTCGATTTGTTTATATCTACATTTGAGTGAGGTGGATGGGGTGAGGTGGTATTAATAGGGTATTAAATTCCTAAACACAAGACAGAACACGAAACAATGGGTATTGAATGGAAGTGATTGTAGAAAGCCTATTGGTCCATATTTCTTGATGCTTCTATATTGGAACGGAGTCTTGAGGTGGGTAGAATATAGTTGTGCATTAATTGGCTGTTGATTGCTGGTGTTGACTTCTTGATGTGTAGTGCCTAGCAGACGTCAAGCCGCCTGCTATTGCTGTATCTATCGATGATTTCTGTGTTGTTTACTAGGATTTCTCTGGCGATGGTTTGGTTGTGGGAAGAGATTATATGTTCCTTAATGGAGCTCTGTTGCTTATGCATCGTTAAAAGCCTAGAAAGAGATGTTGTTGTCTTGCCTATATACTAGATTTTTTGGAGCTTACAGTCCCCAAGAGGGCATTTGAAGGCATAGACGACGTTGGTCTCTTTTAAAGCGTTCTGCTTTGTGTCTGGAGAGTTTCTCATGAGTAGGCTGGCCGTTTTTCTGGTTTTATAGTAAATCGTCAGTTGTATCCTCTGATTTTTGTCTGTAGGGATAACGTTTCTATTAACAATATCTTTCAGGACCCTTTCCTCCGTTTTATGAGCTGTGGAAAAGAAGTTCCTGTAAAATAGTCTAATAGGGGGTATAGGTGTTGTGTTAGTTGTCTCTTCAGAGGTTGCATGGCGTTTCACTTTCCTTCTTATGATGTCTTCGACGAAACCATTGGAGAAGCCGTTGTTGACTAGGACCTGCCTTACCCTACAGAGTTCTTCGTCGACTTGCTTCCATTCTGAGCGGTGGCTGAGAGCACGGTCGACATAGGCGTTAACAACACTCCTCTTGTACCTGTCTGGGCAGTCGCTGTTAGCATTTAGGCACATTCCTATGTTCGTTTCCTTAGTGTAGACTGCAGTGTGGAAACCTCCGCTCTTTTCCATCACTGTTACATTTAGAAAGGGCAGCTTCCCATCCTTTTCCATCTCGTAAGTGAAACGCAGCATGGAACTCTGCTCAAATGCCTCCTTCAGCTCCTGCAGATGTCTGACATCAGGTACCTGTGTAAAAATGTTGTCAACATACTTGCAGTATATGGCCGGTTTCAAGTTCATGTCGACTAAGACTTTTTGCTCGATGGTACCCATGTAGAAGTTTGCAAACAGGACACCTAGGGGAGAACCCATGGCGACCCCATCTACTTGCTTATACATGTGCCCATCCGGGCTCAAGAAGGGTGCCTCTTTAGTACAAGCTTGGAGTAGTTTCCTTAGAATATTTTCTGGTATGTCAAGAGGAGTAAAGGCCGGATCACGATACACTATGTCGGCTATCATCCCGATTGTCTCATCCACAGGTACGTTGGTAAACAGTGATTCGACGTCCAACGAGGCTCTTATCCCTGTGGCCCGTGTGCCCCGCAGTAAGTCAACAAATTCCTTTGGAGACTTCAGGCTGAAGGCGCAAGGGACATAAGGAGTCAGCAGGCCGTCGAGTCGCTTCGCCAGTCTACACGTGGGTGTGGGTATCTGGCTAATGATTGGCCGAAGTGGGTTTCCAGGCTTGTGTGTCTTGACATTTCCATACGCATATCCATGTTTATATTCCCCAATAATCTTTGGCAAGTGAAGTCCGGATTTCTTGGCGTTCACAGTTTCGATCAGTTTGTTGAACTTTGCTTTCAATTCGGCTGTAGTGTCCTTCGTTACCCTTTGGAATTTAGTTTGGTCAGAGAGTATAAGGTTCATTTTCGCCAGATATTTGTCTTTTTTAAGAATGACGTATATTGGCGACTTGTCACCTCTCCTGACAACTATCTCCTTGTTCTCACGAAGGCTTTTAGCTGCTGCTTTGAGCTCGGGGGACAGTATGGTGCTTCTGTAGTTGCCTCGATTCTTTCCTCCTTCCGCAATAAGTTCTGCTTGTAAGGTATCTTTGGTAGTGACCTTCTTTTGTGTCTCGAGGTCGAATATGTCGTCCAACAGAATTTCTAACTCCACTTTCCGGGCCATCTCACTCGGTCTGGACATAACGTGACAGTTTATACCCAGATTTAGGAGAGTGACTTGGTCCTCAGTGAGGTTAATTCCTGCCAGGTTCAGGAAGCCATCTCTTGGTCGTGGAATTGCCATAGGTCCTCCATATAACGTTGTTAGTTTCTTGATAATCCTTGTTTCAGTGCTGAGGTGATGTCGGTCTGTGAGGATGTCGAGGTGTTGTTCAATGCGGGTACGGAGACTTTCGTCAATGTTGCTATTTCTCCATTCGTTTGTAGCATGAAGTAGTTGCGTTTTGTTGTCTTTGATTTCATTTTCTGCCTTGTATATCTGATCACGAATCAGATCCTGGCGATATTTTATCGTGAAAGCTTGATTCCTTGCTGCTGAGTCGTGCATTTTAATATTAGTATATTTTGGTAGCAGTCTTTCCTGTAGACATATATTATTAAATATGACCGAAAAAGTAAGATTAAAAATTCTAACACGAATTTTCTCGATCTTTCGTACGTTTCTTTTCACTGTTGGTGGTAATTCAAAAATCAATTCTCCAAAATTCATTTTTATTTCTAGTCTGACACGACACTTGAGCGCGTTTCGTAAAACTTATTACATTTTCAAAGACTTTAGTTTACACATACACAACTGAATAGAACTTACACATCTTCGATTTGTTTATATCTACATTTGAGTGAGGTGGATGGGGTGAGGTGGTATTAATAGGGTATTAAATTCCTAAACACAAGACAGAACACGAAACAATGGGTATTGAATGGAAGTGATTGTAGAAAGCCTATTGGTCCATATTTCTTGATGCTTCAATATTGGAACGGAGTCTTGAGGTGGGTAGAATATAGTTGTGCATTAATTGGCTGTTGATTGCTGGTGTTGACTTCTTGATGTGTAGTGCCTAGCAGACGTCAAGCCGCCTGCTATCGCTGTATCTATCGATGATTTCTGTGTTGTTTACTAGGATTTCTCTGGCGATGGTTTGGTTGTGGGAAGAGATTATATGTTCCTTAATGGAGCTCTGTTGCTTATGCATCGTTAAACGCCTAGAAAGAGATGTTGTTGTCTTGCCTATATACTAGATTTTTTGGAGCTTACAGTCCCCAAGAGGGCATTTGAAGGCATAGACGACGTTGGTCTCTTTTAAAGCGTTCTGCTTTGTGTCTGGAGAGTTTCTCATGAGTAGGCTGGCCGTTTTTCTGGTTTTATAGTAAATCGTCAGTTGTATCCTCTGATTTTTGTCTGTAGGGATAACGTTTCTATTAACAATATCTTTCAGGACCCTTTCCTCCGTTTTATGAGCTGTGGAAAAGAAGTTCCTGTAAAATAGTCTAATAGGGGGTATAGGTGTTGTGTTAGCTGTCTCTTCAGAGGTTGCATGGCGTTTCACTTTCCTTCTTATGATGTCTTCGACGAAACCATTGGAGAAGCCGTTGTTGACTAGGACCTGCCTTACCCTACAGAGTTCTTCGTCGACTTGCTTCCATTCTGAGCGGTGGCTGAGAGCACGGTCGACATAGGCGTTAACAACACTCCTCTTGTACCTGTCTGGGCAGTCGCTGTTAGCATTTAGGCACATTCCTATGTTCGTTTCCTTAGTGTAGACTGCAGTGTGGAAACCTCCGCTCTTTTCCATCACTGTTACATTTAGAAAGGGCAGCTTCCCATCCTTTTCCATCTCGTAAGTGAAACGCAGCACGGAACTCTGCTCAAATGCCTCCTTCAGCTCCTGCAGATGTCTGACATCAGGTACCTGTGTAAAAATGTTGTCAACATACTTGCAGTATATGGCCGGTTTCAAGTTCATGTCGACTAAGACTTTTTGCTCGATGGTACCCATGTAGAAGTTTGCAAACAGGACACCTAGGGGAGAACCCATGGCGACCCCATCTACTTGCTTATACATGTGCCCATCCGGGCTCAAGAAGGGTGCCTCTTTAGTACAAGCTTGGAGTAGTTTCCTTAGAATATTTTCTGGTATGTCAAGAGGAGTAAAGGCCGGATCACGATACACTATGTCGGCTATCATCCCAATTGTCTCGTCCACAGGTACGTTGGTAAACAGTGATTCGACGTCCAACGAGGCTCTTATCCCTGTGGCCCGTGTGCCCCGCAGTAAGTCAACAAATTCCTTTGGAGACTTCAGGCTGAAGGCGCAAGGGACATAAGGAGTCAGCAGGCCGTCGAGTCGCTTCGCCAGTCTACACGTGGGTGTGGGTATCTGGCTAATGATTGGCCGAAGTGGGTTTCCAGGCTTGTGTGTCTTGACATTTCCATACGCATATCCATGTTTATATTCCCCAATAATCTTTGGCAAGTGAAGTCCGGATTTCTTGGCGTTCACAGTTTCGATCAGTTTGTTGACCTTTGCTTTCAATTCGGCTGTAGTGTCCTTCGTTACCTTTGGAATTTAGTTTGGTCAGAGAGTATAAGGTTCATTTTCGCCAGATATTTGTCTTTTTTAAGAATGACGTATATTGGCGATTTGTCACCTCTCCTGACAACTATCTCCTTGTTCTCACGAAGGCTTTTAGCTGCTGCTTTGAGCTCGGGGGACAGTATGGTGCTTCTGTAGTTGCCTCGATTCTTTCCTCCTTCTGCAATAAGTTCTGCTTGTAAGGTATCTTTGGTAGTGACCTTCTTTTGTGTCTCGAGGTCGAATATGTCGTCCAACAGAATTTCTAACTCCACTTTCCGGGCCATCTCACTCGGTCTGGACATAACGTGACAGTTTATACCCAGATTTAGGAGAGTGACTTGGTCCTCAGTGAGGTTAATTCCTGCCAGGTTCAGGAAGCCATCTCTTGGTCGTGGAATTGCCATAGGTCCTCCATATAACGTTGTTAGTTTCTTGATAATCCTTGTTTCAGTGCTGAGGTGATGTCGGTCTGTGAGGATGTCGAGGTGTTGTTCAATGCGGGTACGGAGACTTTCGTCAATGTGGCTATTTCTCCATTCGTTTGTAGCATGAAGTAGTTGCGTTTTGTTGTCTTTGATTTCATTTTCTGCCTTGTATATCTGATCACGAATCAGATCCTGACGATATTTTATCGTGAAAGCTTGATTCCTTGCTGCTGAGTCGTGCATTTTAATATTAGTATATTTTGGTAGCAGTCTTTCCTGTAGACATATATTATTAAATATGACCGAAAAAGTAAGATTAATAATTCTAACACGAATTTTCTCGATCTTTCGTACGTTTCTTTTCACTGTTGGTGGTAATTCAAAAATCAATTCTCCAAATATTCATTTTTATTTCTAGTCTGACGCGACACTTGAGCGCGTTTCGTAAAACTTATTACATTTTCAAAGACTTTAGTTTACACATACACAACTGAATAGAACTTACACATCTTCGATTTGTTTATATCTACATTTGAGTGAGGTGGATGGGGTGAGGTGGTATTAATAGGGTATTAAATTCCTAAACACAAGACAGAACACGAAACAATGGGTATTGAATGGAAGTGATTGTAGAAAGCCTATTGGTCCATATTTCTTGATGCTTCTAATATTGGAACGGAGTCTTGAGGTGGGTAGAATATAGTTGTGCATTAATTGGCTGTTGATTGCTGGTGTTGACTTCTTGATGTGTAGTGCCTAGCAGACGTCAAGCCGCCTGCTATCGCTGTATCTATCGATGATTTCTGTGTTGTTTACTAGGATTTCTCTGGCGATGGTTTGGTTGTGGGAAGAGATTATATGTTCCTTAATTGGAGCTCTGTTGCTTATGCATCGTTAAACGCCTAGAAAGAGATAGTTGAAGATGTTGAAAGAGATGTTCACATCAAGAAGTCAACACGACACGGTAGGAGACGGTAGGATTCTGGTCCTGTGTTGGCCTGATGTTAACAAATGATGAACTGCTGCTTCACCCTGCCTGGTGTTTGTCCCTGCAGCAGGTGCAGTGCTGCTTTACCCTGCCTGATGTTTATCCCTGCAGCAGGTGCAGTGCTGCTTCACCCTGTCTGGTGTTTGTCCCCGCAACAGGTGCAGTGTTGCTTTACCCTGCCTGATGTTTGTACCTGCAACAGGTGCAGTGCTGCTGTCAGCATAGCGTCGTCCTCGCCCCTGCTGAGATGGTCTACATCGGCTGGTTTTAGATTCTCGTGGAAGATGGATTGCTCTCGAAATTTTGAGATTTAACAGTGAGAACTAGGCTAATTTTCAAGTGCTTAGAGAAACGCATGATTTGGTGAAGTTTGCGTCTGTCACGATCTATCGAGAGTTTATGGTGTATTACGAGGGAAAGATCCTGCAACTGCAGAATGGCCATGACACTGTGTGAATTTACATGAGTCAGACTTTTTCAACCCAATCAGTGATGGACGCGTCTTTTAAAATAGCGAATGCTCTCATCTTATGTGTTCAGGAGCGATATGGCACAGTGGAAGGTATTCGTCTGAACTATCATCGGGTACCATTTAGGAGCGAAGGGTCTCGTGAATGGCACCCGAATCGTCAAGATGATCATTAAGCACCCGGCGCTCACAAGAGCTTAAATGGGGACGCGCCATAGCTCTTGACCGATGAAAGTACAGTACAGCAATGAATGGATTGACAGTGACATGGAGTGGCTGAGGGGCTGGGTGTGAATTGATGAGGGGCATATAAAGTCCTAGATGCAGGACTGGTGGCTGGGATGGGGGATGGATTGTTGAGTGGACGGTGTAGGTAATGGATTAAGGGTGACGTGGGGTGACTGAGGTGAGGGGGATGGATTTGGAGACATGACTTATGTCTTACCGAATAGTGTCTCTGGAGAGCGAGATTCTAGCTCTATAGCTCAGCCTATAACTATTGTATCTGGTACATTTGTATGTCTAGAGGTTGCAGTATTCTGTCGTAACTGCTCTAAAATCTATGATTGATTGTTGCTTCCTCCACCTCTGGTCCAAAATTATTGTATTTTTACCATTCTGCTTTCAAGTACTTTCTTATATTTCTCTCTCATATGTCCTACCACCTTCACCTGTGGCCACTCGTTCTACTGATACTCATCTGGAAAAATCTGTCTCCGTTCATTTTGTCTTTTCACCTCAGTATCTTGTATGTTGCGGACATGTTGCCTCTTGTGGTTCTCTCTCTTCTACTTTCATTAGTTGTATAGCAAGTATATCAAGATATAATATGTTTGCTCCAAACTCTCATTAGGTTATGACAGATAATTAGATGTGTCTGTTAATTCTACATACCCAATCTCTAAGAGTTTCACATTCCAAGAAGTTCTACACTAGTCTTAGGTCCACTAGTTACAATTAATACCTGTTTCCAAGGGAATAGGATCAATCGTGCCAGCTGACAGGTAAGCTACAAAGATGTTGGTCGGTATGGCATGGTGAGGAGAAAGCTTGCAGTACAAGCCTTCGACACCAGACCATCAACAGTCCGTTTAACTCGTTTAGTGGTTAAGTACAAACACTTGAAAGATACAGCAGATCTTCAACGCATACTGACATTCCCCAGCAACAATGTAACACTGGACGAGTCCAGTTCCTACCCTCACAAGGCGCTTCAACCGCACTACAGAGCAGACAGGCAGATTTCGGCCTCATCAAGCTTCCAATCTCTCGTCACCCATTCGAGCTCTCAGACACCACCCACATTCAGAAGAGCTCCACACTATGTTCTCACCCTGCACCTCAGCTCTCTACCCCCTGAAATTGTAAAATTCTGAAATTTTAGGGAATTTCATTCTAGTTGCCATTTGTTCATTCATTTCTGCAACATATCAAGGACCTCCAGTAGCATTACTCAGTCCTCTTCGGTCCTAACGCCTTTCGCTATTTGCAAACATTGATATGCACGATCCTATCTCCACCGGAAGGTCATTGAAACAAATCAGGAACAGCAATGGTCCTTCGTCCTGGTACCAAACATTACTATTAAAATTATCTTAAGTAATCTAGCGACAGCAATAAATTCAAAGACTCATTACCTGTAAGTCGTCAACGAGTTTGAAGGCGATAGTGGTGTTGACGGCGAGGCGGGTGAGCTGGTCCTTGAAGCTACTGATGTGTTTCCTGTACAAGAAGACGGCTGCCTCGGGTCCCTGGCTCTGGTACACATCTTGAGTCGCAACCATCCAGTGCAACGCCCCAGCTGTAGGGAACCTCCATGTAATGACTATATCATTCACTATGTACTGCGTTCATTACATGCATCCACTGTATATTGTATGCAGTACATACATTCAAAATGTATGAATGCAGTACATACATTCAAAATGTATGAATGCAGTACATGCATTGATCCAGAACAATTGAAACTTTATATTGTAAAAGATTTTGATAGCTGTTATTAATGTAATGATTATTAATTTTATTTTGTTATTTACTATTTGACTTCATGTTAGGCAGATTTATGTATAATCTGGAATCAAAAATTGTAAATGTTGCTTCATTGTTGAATAAAAGTTGCTGGAAATTTTTACTTCAATTTATTAGAAATTAAGAGATTATGACACATCATTTATATCAATCACTTTCGAAATGCCTCTCAACACCTCAATTAACCCTTACACTGCTCAGGGGTCATATGGACATTTACACCCCTGTGCGCAAGAAAAAAAAAATTCAAAAATTTTTTTTCGTCTTCTAAACATGTTAATTTGTGTCCCCTGAGCACGGAAAAAATAAAAAAAAATCGTAGGTGACATATTTTGGGCGCAATTGACCGAGGAAGTCTGGCAAAAAGTGGGCGTTGACAGAGCGGTCGTCAGACCTGGTCAGCGTCACCCGCGTTGACAGATGGGAGTTGCCACAAAGATATTATTACCTAATTGTTTCAATGTCTCCGATTGATTTTTTCTTAGTTTTTTTGCAGTAATATTATTCAATAGTGTGTATTGTAATATATTTATATAATAAAAGTGGTTAATAATCGCTATACTCAAAAGTATGATGTGCATATTAGTGATTCAATTATTATGTTTATAAAACAATAAACAAATAGTTTTGCTGCTATTACACTCTATACACAGGTTATATATAAGTATCTGGCATGTTTTGGTCACCATAACGAACCACTAAGTTGGTATTGAGAGTCGAAAAGCAACGAGGAGTTACCGCCACACACCAGCCAGCCACTCGCTGCCACTCCCTCAACACACGCACTAAACTTTCTCCCCCAACAATACCAGTTGTGGTGTTATTACACTATATACAGACGTTATATATAAGTATGTGTATATTTTGTTCACCACAACTGTACAGCTAAGCTGATATAGTTAGTTCAGGCACTAAGAGTCGTCGCTATACACAGATGGCGGCTGGCGGCTCCCTCACTCTTTCAGGGTCACACGCACTAAACTTTCTCCCCCAACAATACCTTTTGCAGTGTTATTACCCTATATACACATATTATATATAAATATCTACATGTTTTATGCACCGTAACTGTACACCTAAGCTTGTAGAGCGCCCAAAGAGCATAGTGGCCACCCTCTAAACAGCTAGAGAAATCGTGCAGACGACGTCACCTCCGTCACCCATATGGCTCCTCCCAGCATAATCCTTTTGCTGTTATTACACTAATACACACATTATATATAAGTATCTACATTTGTGTTCACCATAGAGAACCACTGACCTGGTATGGTGAACGCAAACAATAACAGGTGGCCACACAGTAAACGATGCTGTCTCCCTCCGTCTCTCAGCATCACTCCTCACACAGCGCTAATTATTACAACAATCCTGCTATTATCACAACCCTGGTTATTTATATCACAGTCATTGGTCATCTGTAATATTGTCATCGCTAAATAATAACAATTATATATTTATTTTGACATTTTTCGGCGATGCTGTGGTCACAAGCTGAACATCAATGCTGTTCGCTCATGCTGCGTACGCCGGCCTTGGTTGCTCCAACAGTACTGTGCCTCTCACACCTGAGAATATTGCCCACGATTTTTTTTTAAAATGGCATCTGTTTACAAGAGCCCTGAGGAAGCTACTGTGAACCCCGTGTAGCCGCGGGCCATTTGAATCAGGCCTGGCACCCTATGGCGTATATATACGCCATGCGCAGTTTAAGGGTTAAGTCAATTTTATTTGCTGATGACACAATTTTGATTTTCTCCAATCTTATTAGTCCAATCACTTGGGCTGGATGGTAGTGCGACAGTCTCGCCTCCTGCAGGTCGGCGTTCAATCCCGGACCATCTAGCGGCTGGGCACCATTCCATTGCCCCGTCCCATCCCAAATCCTTATCCTGATTTTTTCCAAATGCTATATAATCTAATGGGTTCGGTGCTTTCCCCTGATTATTCCCTCCGTCCCTCCAATCTTACTAGTGGTGGTAGAGGAGTTAGTAATAATGGTAGGGATGGGTGAGGGGGAGGCAGTAGTGGTGGAGGGTGAGGGGGAGGTAGTAGTGGTGGTGATGGGTGAGGAGGGAGGTATTAGTGGTGTTGGTGGGTGATGGGGAGGTAGTAGTGGTGGTTGTGGGAAAATCTGGCTCCAGATTAATGATAATAAAATTCATATATAATACTAATATGTTCGAAGGACCAGAATTCTATTCTAAATGAGAGAACCAGTGGCTTATGGATCTCATTGATTATTGTTGGTGTTGGTATTGGTGTTGGATGGTGCTGTTTTGCCTTGCTGTATTTTGTGTATTTAATATACTTTCCTATGTATTTTTTATTGTTCTTTGTTTTACTTTTTGTGTTACGTTGCTCTGTGTTACTTGTTATCTGTGTTGTTGTCATTTCCGTGTTCCTTGTTATTCTGTGCTTTACTGTTTTATATGGTTGAATGTACGCTGTTTTTCTTTGTTTAAAAAAAAATCTCACCAAAGTGAATATTACTTAGTGTCTTGGTCAGGTAATGAGCCAGTCGAACGCCTACTAACAAAGTTAGTCATTCCATTTGGGGCAGTGACCATTTCTTGATTGGGGCCACTCTAGCTTTAGAAGAAGTAAAATTGATTGCTTTTTGTTTACTAAATAGGCTACAGCGCCATATGCTTTGCCTGAGGCATAGCAAATTGCATGCAAATTTTTGTTTTAGTTCTAAGGCATTACGAGGGAATTTTAGAGTACTAAGGCATCACGAGGTAAATAAATAAAATAATGTCCTTGTTTGGTATTATCCTGGTCAACAACTTCAATAAATTTGTTGGTGTTAACCATTCAGCTGCCTTGAAGTTGACCTTGAGGCTTAAGGCCTTGAGTAGAGATTCAAGCTCCAACCAAAAAGTTTGCAGAGAGTCAGTAGAACTATCTGTTGCTGGCAAATCTAGCAGTTTTTGAACTAAAGTGGTGATAGATCTCTTGTTGTTGTGATAATTGCTTTTAAGCAGTTAAACTGCGAGATCATAGCCATCACAGGTCAAGTTCAAATTCGAGGCTTCATCTTGGAGGTAACCTTGTAAATAAATATTACTCTTAAGAAAGCCTTACTAATGTTGGCCGTATAGGTGTAAGTTCCTAATCGAAACAAGAAGTAGTTCGTCATTGAGTCGTTGGGTTGGACTCGGGCCAGTTTGTAGAATATCGTTGAGTGATACACTATTCGCCTTCACTTTGGCACTACAGTTAAATACAATTCTAATAGGTGTATTAGCCGAAACTTTCAAGATGGCGTGATGAGGCAAATAATGTCCTTGTTTAGTATTATCCTGGTCAACAACTTCAATAAATTTGTTGGTGAGTTGTTGTTGTATCAAATCATGATACAATTGCCATTTATCAGGCTGATTATTTAATCCAGCTTCCTGTGATTTTAATTGATTTAATGCCATGAGGTTGTTGTTGTTTGTTGTTTAAGATTCGCTACCCGGAATAACAAGTACTAAGCAGCACGGGCTATGGTGAGCCCGTAGCTGTGTGTGTATGCCATGAGGTGATTTACTAGTAGCTGTGGGTGATTTAGCTTCCATTTAACCCAGTATTGATTATCTAGATAAATAACTGAGTTAAGATATTGTTGATAAGTCCAAGCATCATCTGGACTTGGTTGTTCAGGGACAAGACCTAAAGTATCTAGATCCCATAATTTATATACAGTGGGATCAGAGGTATCCTCAGACTTGTCTCTGAATTGGAGTGGTGACTGTTCCAAGCCTAGTCACACAACCATTATTGAGTTGATTTGTTGATCATTCCTGGGTATACAAATTTTCTGTGGTAACACCGGTCCAGTAAGTAATTTGCCTCCAGCTGAAAGCAACAAATTAATTTGGTGCATCTATTAGTAAATCTGTAATAATAATCCGCCGCTACAAATATACCTACATCGGTGAGGCAGTCAGAATTTATTTTGTAATCAGCCAACTTCATTCCATTACGTTTTATAAGTTTGAGAGTATTCCTAGACCAGAAACAAATAGGTCAGATGGGATTTTGTCAACAACTATAGCCTGTACTTGGCTAGCATTGCCTTCTAGGTGTACCAAAACTCTCACAACCTTGTAATCGCGAGGCCCGGTATTAGTAAAAAATCGTGAAATGTTTAATTTCACTTGACACAAGGTTTTAACTTTCAACTGATGAGCCAGTTATATAAATGTTAAATGTAATAAATGTTTTCTGATAACCTTGGTCGAAAAGACCATGAGTGGTGATCCTGGATTTCTTATTAGTTAACCTAAGCTAAGCTGTAGGTAACGTGGTAATATTATCTGTCTTAGTAGCAAGTACATTTACTACTTGATGTACTTTGCAATATTGTACACTTGTGGAGGTGCTTGATTCCACTTGAGGGTTTTATGACCTCGGTCGTGTTTCTCCACAGAGTGTAGAATGATGTTGGCCTTTATGGCACTTGTGGCACATATGCAGGACAACAATACAGTTGTTGGGTTCATGTGATCCTATGCATCTGGTGAATCGGTGCAATTCTTTGAGACGTTTGATTCTCGCACTGCGACCTAAGTAATTATGACATTTATAGGCATTATGTTCTTTTTGGCATAACAAACATTTCTTCTCTCCTCTAGTAGTATTTTTAGAAGGTACATTCACTACAGGTTTTTGAGAGATTTACTGTATAGGTATCCACATTGCTATGTTTCCACTTGGAAGATGGATTAGCTATTTTTGGTTTTACAGCAGTAGTTGTGGTACCCTGAGGTTACGATGAGTGCTAGTTGAAGGTGTTGAAATACCTTTCCCATCCTGGTTGTCTCGTTGTTGTTCGGCTACAGAGCATAAACCTTCTGTTATCTCTGTCATGTTCAGAGATGTTTTTATTGTGTACAGTACACAGTTTGTCCAGTGTTTCAATAGGTAATTTGCATCTTATAATTACTCATGTCAACCATTCAGCAGCCTTGAAGTTGACCTTGAGGCTTAAGGCCTTAAGTAGAGAGTCAAGCTCCAACCAAAAAGTTTGCAGAGTCAGTGGAACTATCTGTTGCTGGCAAATCTGGCAGTTTTTTCAACTAACATGGTGATAGATCTCTTGTTGTCATAATTGCTCTTAAGCATTTAAACTGCGAGGTCATAGCCATCACAGGTCAAGTTTAAATTGGAGGCTTCATCTTGGAGTTGACCTTGTAAATAAGTAAACTTAGTAGTTTTGGAAATATTGGTTTTAGAATCTATTGGTTCTACAAACTTATTCTAAAAATCATCCCAACTTTCATTCTCACTACCAGAGAATGTTGGTAGACTAATTAGAGGTAATTTTACTTCAGGTTGTGGATGATTTGCAGATGCTGTAACTATTTTATTCCGAGTAATCAGTTTATTAAATGGCTGTAATTTAACCTGTACATCTTGAGATGATTTCGGGGCTTTAGTGTCCCCGCGGCCCGGTCCTCGACCAGGCCTCCACCCCCAGGAAGCAGCCCATGACAGCTGACTAACTCCCAGGTACCTATTTACTGCTAGGTAACAGGGGCATTCAGGGTGAAAGAAACTTTGCCCATTTGTTCCTGCCTCGTGCGGGAATCGAACCCGCGCCACAGAATTACGAGTCCTGCGCGCTATCCACCAGGCTACGAGGCACCAAACATCATCTTTGTAATTGGCTAATTCTTGCATGATGTCATGTAATTCAGTGTCTTACTAAGTACAGACAAACATTGGTTTATTTGAGCTCTAATTTGCTCAAACTTATTATTAGCAACTTGGAAATAACTTTCCAGCTCTAAATAGTCAATGGGTGACTGTTGTGACAGATCTTGACATTTGTTGATCTGCCTGGTCAAGTGACCTTTTAGACTTATAAGGGTGTTTTTCATTCTTTCAGCCATATCCATCTTGGTGGTTAGAGGCTTCTTAAGTTTAATGTAGTTCTTACTAATGTAACTAGGATATTAACTCATGTAGCAGAGGCAAATATAGTAGCAGAGGTATAGTAGCCTAATATTTAATTTCTTGGATTAGGCTATATGATCCTACCTCGACTAGAGGTTAGCTTACCTACCTAATAGTAAATAGTTAAGATTTGAGTGACGCTTGGATGTCACTACGGTTGCACCTCCAGCTATCTTTTCATTATCACTTTCAGTTGGTATAGTGACACCTAGTAGCACTCAAAGGTGTACACAGTAAAATACAATAACTTTATACACACTTTGTGTAAGATAACAAATTCCACCCTTCAGTGGAATTTGTTCTGAGTTTCAGAACAGGGTGCTCTTGCCTGTCGCAGTTGCTGGACCACTATGATATGGCATTAGATGCTATGGAAGACCAACAAAACGCTGATGTAATTTACACAAATTTCGCAAAAGCTTTTGATAAATGTGACCATGGTGTTATTGCACATAAAATGCGTTCAAAAGGAATTACCGGAAAAATAGGGAGATGGATCTACAATTTCCTGACCAACAGAACCCAATGTGTAATAGTCAACAAAATAAAATCCAGCCCATCAACCGTGAAGAGCTCAGTCCCCCAGGGTACTGTGCTTGCTCCAGTACTTTTCTCATCCTCATATCGGACATAGACAAGAACACAACCTATAGCACTGTATCATCCTTTGCAGATGACACTAGGATCTTCATGAGAGTAGGCAACATAGAGGACATAGCAAACCTCCAGTCAGATGTAGATCAGGTCTTTCTATGGGCTACAGAAAATAATATGGTGTTTAACGAAGTGTATAGTGTTCCAGCTCATGCGCTATGGAAAAAATGGAAATATATAAACGGAAACCACGGAAACTCAGGCAAATCATAACATAGAACGAAAAGGCAATGTAAAGGATCTGGGTGTACTCATGTCGGAAGACCTTACCTATAAAGAACACAATAAAGTAGCCGTCACAACTGCAAGAAAAATGACAGGATTGGATAACAAGAACTTTTCACACTAGAGATGCTATACCGATGATGTTACTTTTCAAACGCTTGTGCTCTCTAGAGTGGAGTACTGCTGCACAATGACAGCCCCTTTCAAAGCTGGAGAAATTGCTGACCTGGAGAGCGTGCAGAGATCCTTTACTGCTAGAATCCACTCAGTAAAACATCTAAACTATTGGGACCGACTAAAGAGCCTAAATCTGTTACTCCCCTGAATGCAGGCGGGAGAGATACATAATAATTTACACGTGGAAAATATTAGAGGGGCTGGTCCCAAACCTGCACACAGAAATATCATCACATGAGACCAGAAGACATGGCAGGATGTGCAGAATATCCCCGTTGAAAAGCAGAGGTGCAACAGGTACTCTGAGAGAAAACTCTATCAACATCAGAGGCCCGAGACTGTTCAACACGCTTCCGCTACACATAAGGGGCATAACTGGCTATCCCCTCACAGTGTTCGAGAGAGAACTGGATAAGCACCTCCAAAGGATACCTGATCAACCAGGCTGTGACTCATACATCAGGCTGCGAGCAGCCGCGTCCAACAGCCTGGTTGATCAGTCCAGCATCCAGGAGGCCTGGTCGACGACCGGGCCGCAGGGACGCTAAGCCCCGGAAGCACCTCAAGGTAACCTCAAAGTAAGGTAACCCTGTTTAGGGTCGCACAACATTGAATATGAATTAACCAGTACTGTCTAGCACAGTACTAGTCAGATATAAATCCTACCTAATAAAGTAACTAATAATAGTTTAGGCTAGAGGAGTTGTACATGACTTAGTACAATTCCAGTCTAAAAATCCTACCCCTGGGGTTGGCATAAATACAATAAATGATGTGCAATAATGTTGATATATCAGTGCTATGTTTTTTGGATTTTGCAGTTTTGATATATAAAATATACACTTATTAGAAATACATGAATAAGAATTTAAATATGTACAGTTAATGATGGCTTTTTAGCAACAGCCTCCTGTGGTGATTAATGGTATTAATTAATTTACTGGCAACGTATGTCCTAGAATCTTGTGACAGGCTTTCACGAAATAGTCAGGCAAAAATGAATATAGGTGATGTTACCACCAAAATAAATAATAGTTAAATGGTGTATACAATTTAATGCAGGCGTTAATACAAGATTGTTGTAAAATTATGAGCAATTGCTCCTGGTGCCCTAAATATTCTCACCTCTGTATTAGGTATAGGCCTAGGCGACATGGGTAGTTGACTGCGATACACTAGTGCTACTCTAAACATTAGATTTCAGTTTAGTAAATTAATAATGTGAAATAATGGGGTTAGGCTGTAGTATATAGGTTGCGTTCTACTGATGGCCATAAATAATAATGAATATATATATATATATATATATATATATATATATATATATATATATATATATATATATATATATATATATATATATATATATATATATATATATATATATATATATATATATATATATATATGTATATATATATACATATATATATATATATATATATATATATATATATATATATATATATATATATATATATATATATATATATATATATATATATATATATATATATATATATATATATATTTATTAAATATGACCGAAAAAGTAAGATTAATAATTCTAACACGAATTTTCTCAATCTTTCGTACATTTCTTTTCACTGTTGGAGGTAATTCAAAAAATCAATTCTCCAAAATTCATTTTTATTTCTAGTCTGACGCGACACGAGCGCGTTCCGTAAAACTTATTACATTTTCAAAGACTTTACTTTACAAATACACAACTGAATAGAACTTACACATCTCCGATTTTGTTTATATCTTCATTTGAGTGAGGTGGATGGGGTGAGGTGGCATTAATAGGGTATTAATTTCATCAACACAAGACAGAACAAGAGGTGGCATTAATAGGGTATTAATTTCATCAACACAAGACAGAACACGAAACAATGGGTATTGAAATGGAAGTGATTGTAGAAAGCCTATTGGTCCATATTTCTTGATGCTTCTATATTGGAGCGGAGTCTTGAGGTGGGTAGAATATAGTTGTGCATTAATTGGCTGTTGATTGCTGGTGTTGACTTCTTAATGTGTAGCGCCTCGCAAACGTCAAGCCACCTGCTATCGCTGTATCTATCGATGATTTCTGTGTTGTTTACTAGGATTTCTCTGGCGATGGTTTGGTTGTGGGAAGATATTATATGTTCCTTAATGGAGCCCTGTTGTTTATGCATCGTTAAACGCCTAGAAAGAGATGTTGTTGTCTTGCCTATATACTGGGTTTTTTGGAGCTTACAGTCCCCAAGTGGGCAGAACTTATTGCAGAAGGAGGAAAGAATCGAGGCAATTACAGAAGCACCATACTGTCCCCCGAGCTCAAAGCAGCAGCTAAAAGCCTTCGTGAGAACAAGGAGATAGTTGTCAGGAGAGGTGACAAGTCGCCAATATATGTCATTCTTAAAAAAGACGAATATCTGGCGAAAATGAACATCATACTCTCTGACCAAACTAAGTTCCACAGGGTAACGAAGGACACTACAGCCGAATTGAAAGCAAAGGTCAACAAACTGATCGAAACTGTGAACGCCAAGAAATCCGGACTCCACCTGCCAAAGATCATTGGGGAATATAAACCTGGATATGCGTATGGAAATGTCAAGACACACAAGCCTGGAAACCCACTTCGGCCAATCATTAGCCAGATACCCACACCCACGTACAGACTGGCGAAGCGACTCAACGGCCTGCTGACTCCTTATGTTCCTTGCACCTTCAGCCTGAAGTCTCCAAAGGAATTTGTTGACTTACTGCGGGGCACACGGGCCACAGGGATAAGAGCCTCGTTGGACGTAGAATCACTGTTTACCAACGTACCTGTGGACGAAACAATCGGGATGATAGCCGACAGAGTGTATCGTGATCCAGCCTGTACTCCTCTTGACATACCCGAAAATATTCTAAGGAAACTACTCCAAGCTTGTACTAATGAGGCACCCTTCTTGAGCCCGGATGGGCACATGTATAAGCAAGTAGATGGGGTCGCCATGGGTTCTCCCCTAGGTGTCCTGTTTGCAAACTTCTACATGGTACCATCGAGCAAAAAGTCTTAGTCGACATGAACTTGAAACCGGCCATATACTGCAGGTATGTTGACGACATTTTTACACAGGTACCTGATGTCAGACATCTGCAGGAGCTGAAGGAGGCATTTGAGCAGAGTTCCGTGCTGCGTTTCACTTACGAGATGGAAAAGGATGGGAAGCTGCCCTTTCTAGATGTAACAGTCATGGAAAAGAGTGGAGGTTTCCACACTGCAGTCTACACTAAGGAAACGAACATAGGAATGTGCCTAAATGCCAACAGCGACTGCCCACACAGGTACAAGAGGAGTGTTGTTAACGAATATGTCGACCGTGCTCTAAGCCACAGCTCAGAATGGAAGCAAGTCGACGAAGAACTCTGTAGGGTAAGGCAGGTCCTAGTCAACAACGGCTTCTCTAATGGTTTCCTCGAAGACATCATAAGAAGGAAAGTGAAACGCCATGCAACCTCTGAAGAGACAACTAACACAACACCTATACCCCCTATTAGACTATTTTACAGGAACTTCTTTTCCACAGCTCATAAAACAGAGGAAAGGGTCCTGAAAGATATTGTTAATAGAAACGTTATCCCTACAGACAAAAATCAGAGGATACAACTGACGATTTACTATAAAACCAGAAAAACGGCCAGCCTACTCATGAGAAACTCTCCAGACACAAAGCAGAACGCTTTAAAAGAGACCAACGTCGTCTATGCCTTCAAATGCCCACTTGGGGACTGTAAGCTCCAAAAAACCCAGTATATAGGCAAGACAACAACATCTCTTTCTAGGCGTTTAACGATGCATAAACAACATGGCTCCATTATGGAACATATAATCTCTTCCCACAACCAAACCATCGCCAGAGAAATCCTAGTAAACAACACAGAAATCATCGGTAGATACAGCGATAGCAGGCGGCTTGACGTTTGCGAGGCACTACACATTAAGAAGTCAACACCAGCAATCAACAGGCAATTAATGCACAACTAAATTCTACCCACCTCAAGACTCCGCTCCAATATAGAAGCATCAAGAAATATGGACCAATAGGCTTTCTACAATCACTTCCCTTCAATACCCATTGTTTCGTGTTCTGTCTTGTGTTGATGAAATTAATACCCTATTAATGCCACCTCTTGTTCTGTCTTGTGTTGATGAAATTAATACCCTATTAATGCCACCTCACCCCATCCCCCTCACTCAAATGTAGATATAAACAAAATCGGAGATCTGTAAGTTCTATTCAGTTGTGTATTTGTAAACTAAAGTCTTTGAAAATGTAATAAGTTTTACGAAACGCGCTCGTGTCGCGTCAGACTAGAAATAAAAATGAATTTTGGAGAATTGATTTTTGAATTACCTCCAACAGTGAAAAGAAATGTACGAAAGATTGAGAAAATTCGTGTTAGAATTATTAATCTTACTTTTTCGGTCATATTTAATAATATATGTCTACAGGAAAGACTGCTACCAAAATATACTAATATATATATATATATATATATATATATATATATATATATATATATATATATATATATATATATATATATATATATATATATATATATATATATATATATATATATATATATAGCCTAGTACCTGATAATACTGCCTAATTAGAAGTATACGATAATCAGGGTTAGTAATTGATTAGTTGAGTAATAATGGATTATATAGGACCAGTAATTTAATTTGATATACTGGACCATATATATTTGTGAATTTATACTGGCGTATCCGATTTTAAAGAACCAAAATGAAATGTGTGGAAATTTAGCTATGGTGTAACAATGATGTTAAATATTTCGAAGGTCCATTGTTTAAGAAGAAAAATTAGAGAACCAGTTCCTATGGGTCTCTTTATTAAATACTAGCAGTACCCGGCCACAGCAACCTTCCTTGTCCCCCAGTCCTCCCCACCATTGCTCCCTCACCCGTCTCCTCGGCCTTCCAACCATTCTCCACTCCACTGTCCCCTCGTCCTCCCCACCATTTTCCACTCCACAATCCCCTCTTCCTTCCCACCACTCCCCTGTCCCTTTGTCCTTCCCACCATTCTTCCTTTCCACCGTCCCCTCGTTCCCATCTCAAGTGATCTGATGTTCCCATCACTGAAATATAAAAAAATTAAAAAATTAAATGAAAATAAGAAAAAAAACTATACTCACAAAATGCTCAGTATGGTAAACACAGTCACAGTTCAAATCCAATGCAATTCACACAAAACAATTAAATCAAAATTAAAATAAATCAAAATCTATGAAAATTCAATTTATCAATGAAATCAGAAGCATTGAAACGGAATTGTAACATATTTAATATAGCATGTGTGTTGCTCTTACATGCAACAGATGGCGCTGTTTTTTTAGGAAAAACATAGTTTTGCCTGTCACAGGTGTGGCATCTATACTTATACTTACGAAATGAACGGTATGGTAAACAACACAGCTCAATTCGAACACAATGTCACACAAAATAATTCAATAAAAAAGCAATAAATCGAAATCTATGAAAATAAAATTTGTCAATGCAATCGGAAACATTCAAATGGAATTCGTGACATATTTAGTATAGATATTATGTACCCTACTCTGCTCTCTCCTCTCACTCTATTATGCACTTATCTATCTAAATATCTATCTATCTCTATTATGCACTTATCTAAAAATCATTTACGTCCTCTAATTACTCAACACAAAGCTGCTATTAGGACAATATCCAACTCTGGCCCCCAGACATCACTCGGTACCCCTACTCAAATCTCTTAATATGTTAGATATTAAGTCACTGCACATTCTCTCATGTGTATTATACATATATAAAACGCTGAACTGTAATGCCAATCCTGACCTCAAAAGCTTCATTGAAGGTTGTAACAGAACCCATGAGCACCAAACAAGAAATAAATACAGTTTTGATATTCCAAGAGTACGACTTAATCAAACTGGAAATGCTCTACAAATCAAGGGATCCAGAATGTGGAATTACCTTCCCAACCATGTTAAAGATTGTACTTCTCTCAACCAGTTTAAGATAAAAACGAAGCACTACCTAATAAATTCCCTGTAACCTACCTTACCCCTCTTTTGTCAACCCATGTCTGTTTTTTTTAAACAACGCTGTTTGTCGACCTAATTGTATTTGTGCTGCTTTTTCAGCTATGTTCCCCCTCTTTTATCCGTATTTTTATTTGTTCTCAACACATTTTATTGTTTATACCCAATTAGTATTAAGCTTTAGTCATTAATGTTTTACCTGCCCAAAACTCTTTGCGTAATAGTGGCTTTAGGGATTGTATGTACTAGCTCTATCTATTAATCCATCAATCTTTGTAAAATCTCTTGTATGTATGTACCTTACCTAAATAAACATTTATTATTATTTATTTATTTATCTCTATCATACTTATGGTATCTGTGCTTGGGGGTTCAAACTCTGCAAACTACCTCAAGTCCATCATCATCCAGCAAAAATCTGCTATCAGGACAATAACTAACTCTGCTTTCAGACAACACACAGCTCCCCTGTTTAAATCCCTACATATGCTAAACTTAAATTCACTCATATAAAACCCTTTTTTTAAGAGCAAACCCTGTTCTGAAACTCTTCCTTTGATATCTCTTTGATATCCCCAGAGTCAAACTTAATCTATGTAAACACTCTATGCAAAAAAGGGACCTAGTCTATGGAACTCACTCCCTAATGATTTGAAAAGCTGTCCAACTTTTGCCTTATTCAAAAATAAAACCAAATAGTACCTAATTTTATCTTCATAGTTTTCTACCTAGTGCTTTATCTTCACACTGTATCTAGTGCTACCCAATCCCCCAACATTTGTCCCTAAGCCATATTACTTTACCATTGTAATCTTAGATATCATCTGATATCATGGTTGTTGTATTGAGTGCATATTCTATGGCATTATTCCTTGAAATGATCCTCATATTGTGCTTCAGTGAACCAATGTAAAACCCTGAAATGTTATCCTCATGTACCCAGTAATCCTGGTTTCATTATTGTGTATTGTTATTATTGTGTATTATTTTAATCTGCTTTTATGTCAAAATTTCTTCAATGTACCTGTAAAAAAATTTTGTCAATTTTATTGTAATTATTCTGCATAAAATTATCTGTACCTGTAAAGTAACTGTAAACATTTTTTTATAAATTTTACTGATAATTTATCTAATAAAATTCTGTTAGTTTAAGGACTTGCCCGAAATGCTATGCGTTCTAATGGCTTTACAAGAATGTAAATTCAACTTAATTTCTGTATTCTCCGTTAACCCTCCAATGTACATTTTTGTATATAAATAAACAAATAAATAAATAAATAAATAAATAAAGTATAAATGTATACACTCCTCATCATAATACACATAGCATGTCCTATACAGCAATACGTAACATTCCATACTATTGGCATATAATGGTGTTTTCCAAGCTACAGGACAATAGGTTTCTGCTATATACTCTTCTTCTCATATATCCACAAATAAAGGCACATACATTTGGTAATGAAACATAATACGCATAGGTATATTAAACATACAATGACAATATGCATTATATAAAAGTGTATAGCCAAACAAAGATTATTTAGACATAATATTATTTGTGATACTAATCTAATCAGCCAGGATATCACTATACAGTTTGAACGCATCATAAACCAGTCACAGTATTATCATACTGGTGTATGTGCGATCATATCACCCCTCACCCACCACCACTACTACTACCTCTCCCTCACCCACCACCACCACTACTACAACCTCCCTCTCCCCCACCAGCACTGTTGGAAATTTCCAACACTTAACTACTAATCCCTAGTACAATATGCTGTATTTCCTGTACTAGGTGTTATAATCATCTAATACTTAATTGCTAACATTTAGTACTTTAAGAAGCTATTCTTGTACTATCCATTATATTTTACTAATACTACTAACCAATAGTGTAATATCATTATTCATATAATACTGGTTAGTAAGTAATACTGGTTAGTAAGTATTCCACATGTTTCCAAGTATTTATGGCCGTGTTGCGTCAGCCCACACGACTGGGGGAAGAGCATCTACATTTACACGAATAGAGTTAAATTCTCCTTTATTTCAGCATTCTTTAACAAGAATTATTAACTGAAAATATATTCACCATTGATCAAGTAATATAGCATTATTTGCTGAGATTACTTTATACAATTACGAACTATTATCATAGAGCATTCATTGAGGAATGAATTTTCCCTTTAGCATTCTAGTCAATCTGAACTTCGTTTCATATTAATTATGTGGTGAGAATTTAATTAATATTAGCTCTCTTATGATAAACCATGTCTTTATTATCTGGGCAAATTATAGGAGGTATTTCCTCCGTTCCAACACTCCGTGCTGCCATGCATGCGCGGGAGAGACACAGAAGGAAAAGAGAAGCAGCCATTGTTCTCAGAGAGAGAGTGCCTGGAAGCTCACTATATTTACTGCCTCGTAATTGCGTCATCCTTCCTACTACAGACATCAGAGTGTCGGAGCAGCTCCATCCTTTCTCAGACACCAGTATCACCAAACTTTAAATTCCTATTTACTTCTATTGTTTGTGAGCACAATCTAATATCAGATAGGACGTTTGTCGTCATACTGTATGCCAACTCAAAATAACAAGTGAGTTTTATTTCAGGGCGCTCTCACATTTCATTTAGAAATATGTATGGTAAAATATCTTTTAGATAGAATTTACACACTACCCGTATTTTAGCCTACGTCTTATTCGCAAGAAAAACGATTAACCTATGCCTCGGTCACGTGTTCCTAGGATATCCTGATGCAATAAGTTTCAGTGACGATTGCTGTACGCATGCTACTATTTCATCATACAGCTAAGCTGCTAATTCTTTATTGTAGTTTCATAAAACATTTCTTTGATTAATTAATTGATTTCTTATGATAAGATTTATAATCTATATACCTACATTTATTATTTTCATCATTCATGAGATTTATTATACATTACATACATTATGTAGACTAATATTATGGAATAACCCCCAAAGTGTGTGGAGGGATATGGCTCTATAATTTATAGAGTTTACAGTTCATTTATTATACATTAATAGAATTGCACACCACCATCCAACACCGGGGCAGAAACCAGCAGGGACACATGGTCCATCACGTTGAGACAGGTCCTGGGCCGATAGTGGGGGAAAATCCTCCTCCTGGAAGAGGTTAACAGGGGTGACCCGGCGCTCCTCACACCCCGCGGCCAGGTGACCTGGAAGGCTGCACCGGAAACAAGTCCGAGGTTGACCTGCGTGAAAAACACGAATCGGGAACCCAAACAGCATGATAGAGGGCGGCACAGGATCCTGGAGGCGTACGGCGAGAGTGCGGGTCCCTACATGGGACCCCCTTCCATCTCCCGGTAGGGACAGCATTCATCCTCACATATAGAACCCACCCAAACCGGGCAAAGTACCGACGTAGGAGATCCTCAGAGAACTCAAAAGGCATCCCATGCACTGCCACATACGTCGTGGCTCCACAACGGTCGGAGAGGGTTACCGACCCACGATCTCCAGGAAGATCGAATGAGTGCCCATCAGAGCGCGTGACGAGACCCTGATAAATCACAGGGGAGTTGAACTTGACTATCCCCCGCCGTCCGGCAAGCAGCTGCACACCACGTACAGACTCCACTGGGACACATAACATATCAATCATTACCACCTCCACAGCGTGATAGGAAGCAATCATAGAAAACTCCAGGCCAATGGACGCCTGCCTGGCGACAGGGTGCACAGGCACCACCCATGATTGCAGACAGTCACAGCCCCAAGGGCCCCTCAGCAAAAACACGGGACACAAGCCACGTCAGCAGCGACACCTTTGGTGAGATAGTAGTGTGGTCAGACAATGAGGCAATCTTACAATAGGTAAAGAATAATAACAACAAAACTCCCTACATCATTAATAGAGTTAGGTAAATTCGAGAGCTGTCAGCTGACTATAAATTGAGACATGTCCCTACCAAGGACAACCCAGCTGACTACCTCTGAAGAGGATTAACTTTGAGACAATTAGTTTCAACCAAGATGTGGTTTAAAGGACTTCAATGGTTGGTCAGTGGCCCAAACAGAAGCCACAAGTCATAGTGACCATATCACTGTCCCCACTTTGGATCCAGAACCCCATCGATCTTTAGCTATTGATCCTAATCATTATTCTAGTTTAAGTAAATTACTAGCGGTTACCCAAGTTGTGTTTGATTTCTTTAACAAGTTAGGAATTAAATATCAATTCCCTAGTCCTCTTAAATACTGGATCAGACAAGCCCAAATGGAGACCTATGGAAGAAATTACGAACATCTTCCAGACAAACTAGCAAGGTCTCTAGGCATTTGGTTTGATTCTGACAATCACAATATTTTAAGATGGTGGATGGTGGTAGTGGGGGTTGAATATAGTTTTGTTGGTTGTTGTTGCTTATGGTAGTTGTTGATAGATGTGGTGGTTGGGGGTGGTGGTTGTTGATAGTTGTCGTTGGTGATTATGGTGGTTGTTGATAGTTATTATGGTTGGTGGAGGTGGTTGTTTATAGTTGTGGTGGCATGAGATGGTGAATGTTGATAGTTATAGTGGTTGGTGGTAGTGGTTGTTGATATATGAAGTGATTGGTGATGGTTGTTGATAGTTTTGGTGGTGGGGGTTGTTGATAGTTGTGAAGTTCGTGGTGATAATTCAACCCGTCCTCTTAAAAAGAACGTCACTTTTGGCTGGTATGCGCACTATGGCTAAATTTGGACGTAATTTGAAATGAAATCCACTCACAAAAGTGACGTTCTGTTCCGTTTTCTATTTGAGCCGTCCGGCGTACACGCAGAGGTTATAAGAGGACACTTTAAATTAACGTTTTTCATAACGTTTTGAAACTTTATGAGAATTTCCTGCCCACCTAACCTATCAGAGGACCCTTAACTTACTGTTGTTGAAAAAAAAAAAAATCCCAAATTTATTTTCATATTTTTTTCAATTTCAAATTACGTCCAAATTCGGCCATACGGGCAAACGGCCAAAAGCGACGTTCTTTTTAAGAGGACAGGTTGGATAATTGTCGTAGTGTGTAGTGGTGGCGGTTGTTGATAGATGTGATGGTGGTGGTTGTTAATAGTTGTGGTGATTGGAGAATATTTGGTAGGAGCTTGCTTAGAGATTTGGAGGTTGTTGGTGATGGTGGCAGTTGTCGATAGTTGTGGTGGACGGTGGTGGTAGTTGTGGGGGAAAACCTAACTCCAATAATTAATAATTAAATATATACTTCGATAGCTATGAAGGACCACCACTTTTTGAGAAAAAGTGGAAAACAAAATAAAGCAATGGAAAAACTGATCCCAAGAACTAGTGTCCTATGGATCTTAGTGAAACTGTATTTCTTATATATATGGAGTCAAATTAAATTACACAAAATTGGGGAGTTACATGCTAAAAGATTAATACATCCCTAGCATTATTCTGGTGCTGGTTCTTCACCAGAGTAAATAAATATGAAAGTCAATAAAGTTGCTTATAATAGATTAATTGGAGGTAAATGTACCTCAATATACTACTGAAATGTTGAACAGCATCAGTAAATCAATGGGTTAGTGTAATTGATCTCTTTGAGAGATCACTACTGTAAGTACAGAGTTATTGCTACAGATAAAAATGGGACAGCTTAGCTGTAAATCTAGTGAGGTGTAATCAGTTGCTACGCTCCACCGACGACGTGTTGCATAGGGCAAATTGTTGCACAAAACGGTGGGGAAGCCTAGCACCTCGGTTGGCGTCGCCTTGGTACTGAAAGGCAATTACATTGTAGAAATATTCTACATAATAAGTAACTACAAATACATCCTAAATTATGAGGACAACAGTAGGAAATTTCAGCCAATATCTGTGCAATTTATATTCAAGCACTCTAAATTTTCTTTGGAGAAAATAAAGAAATTAATCATCTATTTAGATGGTAAATTTACTTAAGACACGTAAGGGATTGTATTATTTGTTCTACGCCCTAACGACAACTAGCCTAAATATTAATTGTGGCCACATAATAACAAAAAGGTAAACCTAACTGCCGAGCCGCGTGTCCGTTCATGTAGAGACTTGAGCAATTCTTCGTCCTCCAGCTGCTGCTTGAAAGGCGTTGACTTTGGAATTGCTTATATGCTAGTCTGGGACACGGCTATGGTGCCAGATAACGTGGCACCGCTCTGCTGGTCGTGGAGCGAAATAAATGGGATCAAAACGTACCTCTGCTACACGCTGTCAATGGCGTCCGCGTCGTGCTCTCTCGTGTCTAGTGACGCTCTCTCGTCTTCCTCCTCTTCCTTATTGCGCATGCGCGGCTCTCGATAGAAATCTCGAGCGTAAATGGATATGTATATATCGCAATTGACTAAGGAAGGAAGAGGTAATGACAAGTATTAATATCACATTAAATTCTTCTGTGATAAAACAGAATTTCTCGTAACATAAATTGGCTTATGAAAGTTGTGCAGCCAATCGAGAAAATTAAAGTAAAATCATTTACATTAAAGTAATTTCCTCTGGCATGTTTGATATTAACTAAATAAGGAAGTTCCAGTAAGTAGTAGTATACTACGAAATTAAACTTATTAGTAAGTAACTATTTTTAGTAAAGGAAATGATAAACTGAACTCTTATTATAAATCTAACTAAATGTGGAGAGAATTCATGTTACTGTCTGTCGTTCCTCATGTCGTTACTCTAACTAGGAAGAATCTGGCAATATGTCTAAATAAATCATGATAATGATTAAATCTACAAGTTAGTAATTTTAGTAACTACTTATGGTTAATACAAAGGTTGCATAAAATATAAAGATGTATCAAACTGTTGGTTATTTCCAACAAAACTCCGGGGAGAGAAAACTCGGGTCGTAGTTCAGGTATTAGTGCTAACGTACACCTGTTTCTCTATCGTGAAGTTACATTCATGGGTTAGTAGGTTAGTACGCACCTAACGAATGTCCCGAATCTGTGGTAGATGACTCTAAATCAACATGGGGACGTAAATAAACATTGAAAATTAATGAATAATTCCTTCGTAAAAAACAGAAGGATATTAACAAAAAATAAATTATGAATAATTGGTTCATTTAAAATTAAGGAGACCTCATCAATACAGTGTGGCTACTGTCCAGAGTCACTATGACTCGTAACTAATTACTGGACACCAACTCATCACTGCATCAGCGTGGTCACCTCAAGTTTAAATGATAAGTTATCTACTCTTGAATAGAATCAAAATATTGTTTAAGTTTCTGTTTGCAGTTCTGAGCAGCGACTCTTGATGGTCTTGTGCTCGGTTGAGTAGAATCATTGTTCTCTGAAACTTGGGTTACAGGTATATCTGTAGAACACTCGTGTTCTGCTAACTCTAAAGGTACTAATTTCTCTAGTGTTTTCAAGGTAGTAGTGCCTCGACACTGAACTTTAACAATTCGTAAAATGCCATGGCGGTCAGGATGGATGTCAACAATTTTACCTATAGGCCAATCTGACCTGGGTCCATCACTGTCTACTAGGACAAGATCACCTGGTTTATGTTGAACTTTATTGTATGGGCATGCAGATCCATAATGATATTCTCTTAAAGCAGTTAAATATTCACGTGTCCAGACCTCATTCCGTTTCTCTATTACTCTTGAAAGGTGTCTATAACTCTCCACCAAGTCACTTGCTTTGACACACGAAGGGTCAGCTGGATCCTCGTCTCCTAGAGATATTAGAGGGCTCAGAAGATCACCATGAATCAAATGAGAAGGGATTAAGGGTTCTCTTTTGGAGAAATCTTCTGTTAAGTAGGTTAGAGGTCTGTTGTTGACTCGTGCTTCAATTTCCACGACAAGGGTCTGTAACTCTGTGAGATTAATATTCTGCCGGGGTAAGGTTTTTCTTAGGCATTTCTTAACCGTTCCCACCGTTCTTTCGTAAAAACCGCCGTGCCATGGTGCTCTTGGAGGAATAAATTTCCAATAGCATTGTCTCTGTTTGAACACAAAGTGTACTTCTGGATGGTTCCATATTTCTTGTAAGCAAGCTTCTCCTGCCACGAAGTTAGATTCATTATCTGAGATCATTAATTTTGGGCAAGATCTTCGTGCAGCAAATCTGCGAAAGGCTTGCAGAAAGGCTTCTGCACTCATGTCAGAAGTGACTTCTAAATGCACTCTGCGTGTGGTAACACACGTAAAAAGGCAAATGTAGGCTTTCCCTGGAATCTTGTCCGGTGTGCCTGTTAAAATTGGTGCTCCTGTATAGTCGACACCTGTGGTTTCAAAGGGACGAAGGTGGACGACTCGCTCCTTAGGTAGGGGCGGTGGACCTGGATAAGGACACACTCGAGCATCATATCTCTTGCAGATTACACAAGGCTTGATTAAAGATTTGACAGTTTGGCGACCTTGGGGAAGCCAAAAACGTTGTCTGATTTCAGTAAGAGTATCTAATACTCCACCATGCATTGTATTATGCTCATGGTAATGTAAAACTATGAGTTTAGTAATGATGTGGTGATGTAGAAGAAGTATAGGATTCTTCGTATCTAAATTTATTTCTGCGTGAAGCAGACGTCCGCCACATCTCAAAATGTTATAGTTGTCTGAGTCAAGCCAGATACCCAGAGACTTACTCAACCTTTCTGGGAGATGTTCATATTCCTTCCCATAAGTCTCTTGTTGAGCTTGTTTGACCCAATATTTGATGGAACTAGGAAATCGATACTTGATCCCCATCTTGTTGATGAAATCAAATACCATTTCTATAACTCTTAGTAATTTACTTAAATTAGAGTAACGATGAGGATTGATAGCTAAAATTCGAGGGGGGGTTCTGGATCCACAACAGGGGTAGTGACATTGATCACAATGACTTGCGGCTTCTGTTGGGGCCACTAACCACTAACTAGCCATTGGGGATCCATTAAACCACATCTCGGTTTTAACTAATTGCTTTAAAGTCAAACCTCTGGATAAATAGTCAGCTGGATTGTCCTTGGTTGGGACATGTCTTAATTTATAACCAGCAGATAATTCTCGAATTTCCCTTACTCGATTGCTGACATAGGGAGTTTTGTTGTTGTCGTTTTTTACCCACTGCAATACGGCCTCATTGTCTGACCACACTACTACTTCACCAAGGTGAACATTGCTGAGGGTTTTGATTAGTCAATGAGCCAGTCTTACACCTACTAATAAGGCAGTTAATTCCATTTGGAGTAGTGACCTCCTTTTAATCGGGGCTACCCTTGCCTTAGATGTAAGCAAAAATGATTGTTGATTATTAACTAGATAGGCTACTGAGCCATATGCTTTGCCTGAAGCATCGCAGAATACATGTAAATTTGTGGGTAAATTTAGTCCTAAGGTATTTCGAGGAAACTGTAGAATACTAAGTTTATTAAATCAGGAATCAACTGCTGCCATTTTTCTTGGAGATCCTCCGGCAACGTTTCATCCCACCTCAAATTCCTTTGCCAGCACTCCTGCATAAGGAGTTTACCCTTAATTAGAATAGGACTGAGTAGGCCTAAAGGGTCAAATGGCTTGCTGACATGGGAGAGTAATTTTCTCATGGTTAGAGGTGAATAATTGAAATCCACCGACTTGATATTCAATTTGTCTGTGGAAGTATTCCACTCCATACCTAAGACTTTCAATTTGTGAGGTACCTTATAATCAGGGAATTCTTCCTCAATTATTTGGTTGAGTTGTTTATTATTGGAGGCCCACGACTGTAGGGGCATGTTAGCTCCCAACAATTCACGATTAGCCTCATGGTAGATTTCCACTAGTTTATTCTCATCATTAGTGGTTCCTTGAAAATTGTCAACGTATAAATTGTTACTAATCTCAGTCTTGTAGGGGCTATTAGACTTCGTAAGATGTGTATCCAGAGTAGCCTGGAGTAAGAATGGTGAAGATGTCGCTCCGAACAGTACTGAGGCAAATCTATAAGTAATGATTTCGCTATTAGGATCCTATGGATCTTTCACCCAGAGAAATTTAGTAAAATCACGATCCGTCTCTTGCAAGCCTACTCTTAAAAAGGCTTTACTAATGTCGGCCGTATAGGCGAAAACACCAGAGCGAAATCGTAAAAAGACATCTTGTAGTCTTTGGGTTAGGCTAGGTCCAGTTTGTAGACAATCATTTAGTGACACGCTGTCTGCCTTTAATTTGGCACTACAATTAAATACAATCCTGATTGGTGTTGTAACTGAATCTTTCAGGACAGCATGATGTGGCATATAATGGCCTGTCTTATGGTTGTCTTCTTCAACAACTTCTATAAATTTGTTAGCAAGTTGTTGCTGTATTAAAGCATGATACAGTTGCAATCTATCTGGTTGCTTCCGTAGACTAGCTAATTGAGAGTTTAATTGGATTGAGTCCATGAAATAATTTACTGGAAGCTGTGGGTGGTTCAGCTTCCACGGGAGTCTCACCCAATATTGATTATCTTGGAAAATCACAGTATCAATATATTGTTGATACGTCCATGTGTCATCTGGACTGCGTTGATCAGGGACTATGCCTAAGGTGTCCAAATCCCATAATTTGTGAACAGGGGGATTGGACTCATCATCCTCAGTTTCGTCTCTGTCATGTAGTGGTGACTGCTCTAGGCCTAGTCACGCCACTATTGAAGTAGTTGGTTCATTACTAGTAGATTTAGAATGTTGTTGGATCAACACCGGTCCTGTGAGTAGTTTACCCCCAGCTGACAGTAACAAGTTTACTCCTCGTTGCCTGGTGCATCCAGTAATAAATCTATAATAAAAGTCAGCTCCAATAAGAATATCTACATCGTTGAGACAGTCTGTATATATTTTATGATCCGCTAGCCTAATTCCACTGCGTTTAAGAAATTTGACTGTTTGAGCAAGACCTGTAACATATAAATCTGAGGGGATCTTGTCACGACTATGGCTTGAATTGAGCTGGTGCAGCCTCCTAAATGTACCAAGACCTTAACAACCTGGTAGTCACGAGGTCCACTATTGGTTCAGAATCCAGAGATATTCGAATTCACTCCAGCAATAGGCTTCAGTTTTAACTGATCAACTAGCTGTTAAGAAATAAAGGTTTTCTGCGAACCTTGGTCAAAGAGACCACGAGTGGAAATTCTAGATCCCTTTGTAATTAATTTTAATTGAGCTGTTGGTAACGTAGTTGTGTTATTCGACTCTGTTGCAAGTACACTTATGTCTTGATGCACCTTGCAATACTGTACAGAAGTAAATTTTGAAATTTTCTTATGAGGATTGGTTGATCTTGATTGATCACTACCACACAAGGAGTAATGGTGTCTACCCTTGTGGCACTTGTTGCACATACGTAAGGAGACAGTACAACTATTGGGGTCATAAGGACCCGTGCACCTTGTGCATCTGTGTAATTCTTGCAAACGATGAATTCGGGTGTTATGGTCTGGATAAGTACTACACTTATAAGTAAGATGTTCATTATTGCAGAACAAACACTTCTTCACTGTAGGAGAAGTCGTAGGAGTGGTGCTCACTACGGGGTTTATAGGGTTCACTGTGTATGTACCTACATTTCCAGATTTCCATTTCAGAGATGACTTATTGAAATCTGGTTTTACTACAGTAGTTGCAGTACGTAGTGGTTTATGATGAGAGTTAGTAGAGAAGTTTGAAACACTCTTCCCATCTTGGTTGGCTCTGTTTTTCGACTAGGGTATGTAAACCTTTTGTAATTTCATTCATGGTCAGAGAGGTTTTATTGTACATAGTACACAATTTATCTAAAGTTTATCTTGGTAATTTGCGCCTTACAACTTTTTTTGCCATCCATTCAGCAGTCTGAATTTGAACTTTAAGGCTTAAGGCCTTGAGTAAAGATTCTAGCTCTAGTCTGAAAGTTTGGAGAGATTCTGTAGAATTATTAGCAGTTGGTAAATCCAGCAATTTTTGGACTAAGATAGTAATAGTCCTTTCTTTGTTATCGTAGTTGCTCTTAAGCAATTGAACAGCTAAGTCATAACCATCACTGGTCAGTGTTATGTTAGAGATTACCTTCAAGGCTTCATTTCGTAACAAGCCTTGTAAATAAGTGAACTTGGTTGTTTTAGGGCTGTTAGTTTTAGAGTCAACTGCATCCACGAATTTACTCCAGAAATCATCCCAACTCTCATTTTCGTTACCAGAGAATGTGGGTATATTGATTTGAAGTAATTTGACATCAGGATCTGGATGTGCAGTAGAGGCTGTTGTTCATTTGATTTTAGCAATTTGCTTTTTAAAGGGTTAAAGTTTAGTTTGTACATCATCTTCGTATTGGGCTAAATTATTTACAACGTCCTCAAGTTCAGTTTCACCTATTGAGGTTTTGTAAAGTTCTGTCAAGTACAGATTCATATGTTGCTTAATATGCTTAAATTTACCTTCAGCAACTTGAAGTAAGTCCTCTAATTCAATGTGGTCAACAGGTGACTGTTGTGACAAATTTTGACACTTGGTAATCTGTCGGGTCAAGTGACCTTTCAGACCAATAAGGGTCCTTTTCATTTTGTCAGCCGCTTCCATCTTGCTGGATAAGGGCTGGTCTGATAGTAAATAGTTATTACTGATGTAACTGGGATATTGGCTCATTCAATGGAGTTCAATATCAATATAATAGCCTAATGTATTTGAATGGACTATAATACCTCGTTTAGAGGTTAATTTACCTACCTAACAATGGATAGCTAATATTTTGAGTAGTACTCGAATGCTACTATTGGATTTTCGTTCGGCTAGCTCATCAATTATCACCATTCGATCCAACAGTGAACATTCGGCAGTACTCAAAAAAAATAATACACGAGTAATATGTTAAAAGCACAAAAAGGGTTTTGGCGATCCCACCCCAAATCAGGGTCAGCACAATCTAAATAATATGTATGTACACCAGTACTGTCTAGTACAGTACTCGCTAAATAATTCCTACCTAGGAATGACTAAATGGTTTAGGTTGCATTTGTACAAACATTAGTACAATTACAGTCTAAATATCCTACCTCATCAAAGGTTAGCATATATGCAATGGTGCAGTAATAGAGATATATGGCACTATATTTTTGGGATTTTGGGATTTGATATATTTGTTTGTGCTTAGAAATACAAGTGAAAATTTATAAATATATAACACTAATGCTACTTTATACATAGAGTATTAATAGAAATGTTGATAATAATTAATGAGTTTTAGGCTGTAATATGGGCAGTCTGCTGACAGCCGTAAATAATGAAATATACTGGTAAATAGCCTAATAATGTTAACACACTTGTTAGTGTTAGTAAATAAGCAATTATATGGTGTGTAGGATAGCTTAATTCTCAGCTATCTATCTAGTAGATGGATTTATCCGGTTCGACAGGACCAAAATCTTGTTTTGGGCTCTGAGAACCGGTATAGATTTTAATATTAATTATGATTCATCCGGTTCGTTAAGGACCAAAATCTTGTGGGGGAAAACCTGACTCCAATAACTAATAATTAAATATATACCTCGATAGCTATTAAGGACCACCACTTTTTGAGAAAAAGTGGAAAACAAAATAAAGCCATGGAAAAACTGATCCCAAGAACTAGTGTCCTATGGATCTTAGTGAAACTGTATTTCTTATATAAATGGAGTCAAATTAACTTATACAAAATTGGAGGGTTACATGCTAAAAGATTAATACATCCCTAGCATTAGTCTGGTGCTGGTTCTTCACCAGAGTAAATAAATATGAAAGTCAATAAAGTTGCTTATAATAGATTAATTGAAGGTAAATGTACCTCAATATACTACTGAAATGTTGAACAGCATCAGTAAATCAATGGGTTAGTGAAATTGATCTCTTTGAGAGACCACTACTGTAACTACAGAGTTATTGCTACAGATAAAAAACGGACAGCTTAGCTGTAAATATAGTGAGGTGTAATCAGTTGCTACGCTCCACCGACGAGGTGTTGCATAGGGAAATTGTTGCAAGGAACGGTGGGGAAGCCTAGCACCTCTGTTGGCGTCACTTTGGTACTGAAAGTCAATTACATTGTAGAAATCTTTTACATAATAAGTACAAATACATCCAAAATTATGAGGACAACAGTAGGAAATTTCAGCCAATATCTGTGCAATTTATATTCAAGCACTAAATTTTCTTTGGAGAAAACAATGAAAATAATCATCTATTTAGATGGTAAATTTACTTAAGACACGTAAGGGATTGTATTATTTGTTCTACGCCCTAACGACAACTAGCCTAAATATTAATTGTGGCCACATAATAACAAAAAGGTAAACCTAACTGCCGAGCCGCGTGTCCGTTCATGTAGAGACTTGAGCAATTCTTCGTCCTCCAGCTGCTGCTTGAAAGGCGTTGACTTTGGAATTGCTCATATGCTAGTCTGGGACACGGCTATTGTGCCAGATAACGTGGCACCGCTCTGCTGGTCGTGGAGCGAAATAAATGGGATCAAAACGTCGCTCTGCTACACGCTGTCAATGGCGTCCGCGTCGTGCTCTCTTGTTCTCTCGTGTCTAGTGACGCTCTCTTGTCTTCCTCCTCTTCCTTATTGCGCATGCGCGGCTCTCGATAGAAATCTCGAGCGTAAATGGATATGTATATATCGCAATTGACTAAGGAAGGAAGAGGTAGTGACTAGTATTAATATCACATTAAATTCTTCTGTGATAAAATAGAATTTCTCGTAACATAAATTGGCTTATCAAAGTTGTGCAGCCAATCGAGAAAATTAAAGTAAAATCATTTACATCAAAGTAATTTCCTCTGGCATGTTTGATATTAACTAAATAAGGAAGTTCCAGTAAGTAGTAGTATACTACGAAATTAAACTTATTAGTAAGTAACTATTTTTAGTAAAGGAAATGATAAACTGGACTCTTGTTATAAATCCAACTTAATGTGGAGAGAATTCATGTTACTGTCTGTCGTTCCTCATGTCGTTACTCTAACTAGGAAGAATCTGGCAATATGTCTAAATAAATCATGATAATGATTAAATCTACAAGTTAGTAATTTTAGTAACTATTTATGGTTAATACAAAGGTTGCATAAAATATAAAGATGTATCAAACTGTTGGTTATTTCCAACAGTTGTTGGTGGAAGTGGTTGTTAATAGTTGTGGTGGTGATTTTTTGTAATTGTGGTGGTTGGAGGTGGTAGTTAATAGTTGTGGTAGTTGGTAGTGGTGGTTCTTGATAGTTGTTGTGGTTAGTGGTCATGGTGGATGTTGTGTATAGTTGTTGTGTTTGTTGTTGATAGTTGTGGTCGTAGTTGTTGGTGGATGTTGATAGTTATAATGGTTAGTGGTGGTGGTGGTTGTTGATAGTGGTGGTGGTTGGAGGAGGTGGTTGTTGATAGTTGTGGTGGTTGGTGGTGGTGGTTTTTGATAGTTGTGGTAGTTTGGTGGTGGTAGTTGTTAATAGTTGAGTTGGTTGGTGGTGTTGTTTGTTAATAGTTTTAGTTAGTTAGTGGTAGTGGTGATGGTGGTGGTTGTTGACATTAGGGGCGGTTGTTAGTGGTGGTTGTTGAAAGTTTTGGTCGCTGGTGGTTGTGGTTGATTATAACTAAGGTGGTTGTTGATGGTGGTTGTGGTGGTTGTTGATAGTTGGGGTGGTTGTTGGTAATTGCTGTTGATAGTTGTGGTGGTTGGTGGAGGTGGTGGTTGTTGATATTTGTGGTGGTTAGTGGTCGTGGTGGTGGTTGTTTGTAGTTGTGGTGGTTGTTTTTGATGATGGTGATTTTTGATAGTTGTGGTGGTTGGTGGAGGTGGTTGTTGATAGTTGTGCTGGTGATTTTTTATAGTTGTGGTGGTTGGTGGCGGAGGTGGTTGTTAATAGTTGTGGTGGTTGGTGGTGGTGATGGTTGTTGATAGTTGTGGTGGTTGGTCGAGGTGGTGGTTGTTGCTAGTTGTGGTGTTAGTGGTGTTGATGGTTGTTGATATTTGTGGTGGTTGGTGTTAGTTGTGGGGGTAGTTGTAGTTGTTGTTGGTGGTGGTGGTTGTTGTTGATAGTTGTGGTGGTTTTTGGAGGTGATTGTTGATAGTTGTGGTGGTTGGTGGTGATTGTGGTTGTTAACAGTTGTGGTGGTAGTGGTGTTGCTTGTTGCTGGTGGTGGTTGTAGTTGATAGTTATATTGGTTGGTGGAGGTGGTTGTTGATAGTTGTGGTGGTTGGTGGCGGTGGATTTTGATAGTTGTGGTGGTTGGAGAAGATTGTGGTTGTTAACAGTTGCGGTGGCTGGTGGTGGTGGTTGATAGTTGTTGTCGTTAGTGGTCGTGGAGGTTGTTGTTGACAGTTATGGTGGTTGATGTTGATAGTTGTTTTGGTTAGTTGTGTTGGTTGTGTATAGGTATTATGGTTGGTGGTGGTGGTTGTTGATAGGTGCGGTTTAGGTGGTTGTTGATATTTGGTGTGGTTGGTGGTGGTGGTGGTGGTGGTTGTTTATAGTTGTGGTGGTTGTGGTGGTGGATGTTGTTGAAAGTTGTGGTGGTTGGTGGTGGTGGTGGTGGAGGTTGTTGATTGCTGTCATGGATGGTGGTGGCAGTGGTTGTTGATAGTTGTGGCAGTTGGAGGTGGTTGTGATTGTTGATGTTGATTGTTTTGGTGGTTATGGTTGTTGATAGTTGTGGTGGTTCTTGACAGTTGTTTTGGCTGGTGGTTGTTGATAGTTGTTGTGGTTGGTGGTTGTGGTGACTTGGTTGTTGCTTGTGGTGGTTGGTGGTGATGTTTGTTTATAGTTTTTTAGTTGGTGGTGGTGATGGTTGTTGATATATGTTGTGGTTGGTGGTGGAGGTTGTTTAAAGTTGTGGTGGTTGTTGATAGTTTTGGTGGTTGGTGGAGGTGGTTGTTGATGGTTGTGGTGTCTGGTTGTGATGGTGGTTGTTGATAGTTGTGATGGTGGTTGTTGATAGTTGTGGTTGCTGGTGTTGGTGGTATTGATAGGTCTTGTGGATGGTGGTGGTGGTTGATGATATTTGTGGTGGAGGTGGTTGTTGATAGTTGTTGTGATTGGTGGTGGTGGTGGGTGTTGATGGTTGTAGTATTTGGTGGTTGTGGTGGTAGTTGTTGATAGTTGTGATGGTTGGTGGTGGTAGTGGTTGTTGAAAGTTGTGTAGGTTGGTGGTGGTTGTTAATAGTTGTAGTGGTTGGTAGTGGTGGTAGGGATTGTTGATAGTTGTGGTGGCTGGTTGAGGTAGTGGTTGTTGGTAGTTGTCGCGGTTGGTGGTAAAGTGTTTGTTGATTGTCATGGTGGTTAGTAGTGGTGGTTGTTAATCGTTGTGGTGGTTGTTGACAGTTGTTGTTGTTGGTGGTGGTTGTTGTTGATACTTGTGGTGACTGGTGGTGATGGCTGTAGTTGTTGACAGTTGTGACGGTTGGCGTGGTAGTTGTTGACGTATGTGGTGGTTGGTTGTGGTGATGGTTGATAGTTGTGATGCTGGTGGTTGTTGACATTTATGATGAGTGGTGGTAATGGTTGTTGATAGTTGTGGTGGCTGTTGGTGGTGGTTATTGATAGTTGTTGTTTGTAGTTGTTGTTTGGGGTGGTTGGTGGTGGTAGATGTCGATAGGTGTGATGGTTGTTGGTTTTGACTGTCGATAGTTGTGGTAGTTGTTGATATTTGTGGTGGTTGGTGATGGTGGTTGTTGAAAGTTGTGTAGGTTGGTGGTGGTTGTTGATAGTTGTAGTGGTTGGTAGTGGTGGTAGGGATTGTTGATAGTTGTGGTGGCTGGTTGAGGTAGTGGTTGTTGATAGTTGTAGTGGTTGGTTGTGGTTGTTGATTGTTGTGATGGTTGTTTATAGTTTTGGTGGTTAGTGGTGGGTGTGGTTAACAGTTGTGGTGGGAGGTGGTGAGGGTGGTGTAGAATGTTGTTGGTGGTGGTTGTAGTTGATAGTTATAGTGGATAGTGGAAGTGGTTTTTGGTAGTTGTAGTGGATGGTGGTGGTGGTGATAGTTGTGGTGGTTAGTGGTCGTGGTGGTTGTTGTTTATATTTATGGTAGTGGATGTCGATAGTTGTAGTGGTTAGTGGTGTTGGTTGTTGATAGGTATTGTGGTTAATGGTGGTTGTTGTTGATAGTTGCGGTTTAGGTGGTTGTTGATATTTGGTGTGGTTGGTAGTGGTGGTGGTTATTAATAGTTGTGGTGGTTGGTGGTGGTGGTGATTGTTGTTGAGATTTGTAGTGGTTGGTGGTGGTGATAGAGGTTGTTGATACCTGTGGTGGTTGGTAGTGGCAGTGGTTGTTGATAGTTGTGGTGGTTGGTGGTGGTGGTGGTGGTTGTTGACATTTGTGGTGGTTAGTGGTGGGTGTTGATAGTTGTGGTTGTTGGCGGTTGAGGTTGTTGTTGTTGTTGGTGGTGTTTGCTGATAGTTGGCGTGGTTTTTGCTGGTGGTTGCTGATAGTTTTGGTGGTAGGTGGTGGTGATGGTTGTTGATATATGGTGTGGATGGTGGTAGAGGTGGAGGTTGTTTAAAGTTGTGGTGGTGGTTGTTGGTAGTTTTGGTGGTTGTTGGAGGTGGTTATTGATAGTTGTGGTGGTTGTTAGTGGTGGTGGTTTGTAATATTTTTGATTGTTAGTGGTGGCGGTGGTTGTTATTGATAGTTGTGGTGTCTGGTTGTGAGTGTGGTTATTGATAGTTGTGGTGGTTGGTGGTGGTGGTATTGATAGGTATTGTGGCTGGTGGTGGTGGTTGTTGATACTTGGGGTGGAGGTGGTTGTTGATAGTTGTTGTGATTGGTGGTGGTTGGTGATTGTGGTGGTGGTTGTTGATTGTTGTGATGGTTGGTGGTGGTAATGGTTGTTGGTATTTGTGGCGGTTTGTGGTGTTGATGATGTTTATTGATTACCATGGCGGTTAGTAGTGGTGGTTGTTAATCGTTGTGGTGGTTGTTGACAGTTGTTGTTGGTGGGGGTGGTGGTTGTTGTTGATACTTTTGGTGATTGGTGGTGATAGTTGTGGTTGTTGAAATTTGTCACAGTTGGTGGTGGTAGTTGTTGACGGTTTGGTGGTTGGTGGTGGTGATTGTTGATAGTTACGGTGGTTAGTGGTGGTAGTTGTTGACGGTTTGGTGGTTGGTGGTGGTGATTGTTGATAGTTGTGGTGGTTAGTGGTGATGCTTGTGGTTGTTGACATTTGTGGTGCTTGGGGGTAATGGTTGTTGATAGTTGTGGTGGTTGTAGGTGGTGGTTGTTGATAGTTGTGGTTTGTGGTTGCTGTTGGTGATGGTTGTTAAAAGTTGTGGTGGTTGTTGGTGGTAGGTGTTGATAGTTGTGATGGTTAGTGATTTTGAATGTCGATAGTTGTGGTAATTGTTGATATTTGTGGTGGTTGGTGATGGTGGTTGTTGAAAGTTGTGGAGGGTGGTGGTGGTTGTTGATAGTTATGGTGTTGGTGGTGTGGGTGTTGTTGATAGTTGTTATGGTTGGTGTTGGTAGCTGTTAATAGTTGTGGTAGTTGGAACTGGTGGTTGCTGATAATTGTGGTGGTTGGTAATGGTCGACGTGGTTGCTGATAGTTGTGGTGGTGGTGGTTGTTGATAATTATAGTGGTGAGTGGTGGTTGATGATTGTTGTGGTGGATGTGATTGTTTATAGTTGTTGAGGCTGGTTGTGGTTGTTAATAGTTGGTGGAAGTGGTTGGAGTTGTTTAGAGTTTTTGTGGTCGTTTGTGGTATTGGTGGTAGTCAATAGTTTTTGTGGTTGGTAGTTTTGATTGTTGATAGGTATTGTGGTTGGTGTTGGTGGTTGTTGATAGTTGTGGTGGTTGGTGGTGGTGATTGTGGGTGTTGATTGTTGTGATTGTTGGTGTTGTTAGTGGTTGTTGATAGCTGTGGTGGTTGGTTGTGGTGTTGATTGTGGTGTTGATTGTGGTTGTTGATTGTTGTGGTGGTTGATGATGGCAGTTCTTGTTGATAGTTGTGGTGGTTGTTGACAGTTGTTGTGGTTGGTTGTGGTGGTAGTTGTTCTTGATACTTGTGGTGATTTGTAATGGTGTTTGAAGTTGTTGACAGTTGTCATGGTTGATGGAGGTGGATGTTGATAGTTGTGGTTGTTGGTGGTGGTGATTGTTGTTAGTTATAGGGGTTAGAGTGGAGGTTGTTGATAGTCGTTGAATTGGTGGTGCAGGTTGTGGTTGTTGATAGTTGAGTTGGAGGATTTTAATGTTGCGGAAATATTCTGAAGTTTTCATTTCTTTTGATGGGTCTGGGTGGTGTAGCGGTTAGCGTATCAGTTATGTCAGGTGCACGAACACCTGTGTTTTCTGAGTTCGAGTCACTTAGCAGGATGTAGGTCTAAAATGTGTTTACCTCTCCCTTCTGGTTTAGGCAAGAATATGTGTGTGAGTAAAAAGGCATGAGTTATACCTGATAATGCAAGTGCTTGATATAAAAACATAATCTTATCTTGTAATTCCCTAGTGCCCTCGGGGGATGGAAATGTTGCGGAAATATTCCAAAGTGTCCATTCCTTTTAAATTTTCTGAATGGTGTAACGGTTAGCTTATCAGTTATGTCAGGTGCGGGAACACCTGTGCTTTCTGAGTTCGAGTCACCTTGCAGACTGTGTGTCTAAGTTATATTTACCTCTCACATTTGGTTTAGGCAAGTATATATGTGTGTGAATACAAATGTACGAGTTCTTCCTGATAATGCAAGTTCTTGAGGAAAAAACGTAATCTGATCGTGTACTACCTGGTGCCCTCAGGGTAGGGAAATGTTCCAGAAATATTCCGAAGTTTCCATTCCTTTTGAAGTGTTTGGGTGGTGTAACAGTTAGCATATCAGTTATGTCAGGTGCGCAAACACCTGTGCTTTCTGAGTTCGAGTCATCTTACAGTGTGTGTGTGTGTGTTTCTAAGTTGTGTTTACCTCTAGCTTTTAGTTTTGGCCAGTATATGTGTCAATTAAAAGGCACGAGTTTTCCCTGATAATGCAAGTGCTTGATGAAAAAACATAATATGATCGAGTACTAACCTGGTGCCCTTGGGGGGATGAAAATATTACTGAAATATTCCGTAGTTTCCATTCCTTTTGAAGGGTCTGGGTGGTGTAACGGTTAGCGTGTCAGTACTGTCAGGTGGGCGAATACCTGTCATTTCTGAGTTCGAATCACCTTGCAGGGTGTGTATCTAAGTTGTGTTTATTCACTTGTGGTAAAGGCAAGTATATGTGTGAATAAAAAGGCACGAGTTCACCCTGATAAGGCAAATGCTTGATGAAAAACGTAATCTGATCGTGTACTACTCTGGTGCCCTCGAAGGATTTAAATGTTGCGGAAATATTCTGAACTTTTCATTTCTTCTGATGGGTCTGGGTGGTGTAACGGTTAGCGTATCAGTTATGTCAGGTGCACGAACACCTGTGTTTTCTAAGTTCGAGCAACCTTGCAGAATGTGTGTCTAAAATGTGTTTACCTTTCACTTCCAGTTTAGGCAAGAATATGTGTGTGAATAAAAAGGCACGAGTTCTTCCTGATAATGCAAGTGCTCGATATAAAAACGTAATCTGATCGTGTAATTCCCTGGTGCCCTCGGGGGATGGAAATGTGACGGAAATATTCCAAAGTTTCCAAACCTTTGAAGGTTCTGGATGGTGTAACGGTTAGCTTATCAGTGGTGTCAGGTGTGCAAACACCTGTGTTTTCTGAGTTCGAGTTACCTTCCTTGCAAACTGTGTGTCTAAGTTGTGTTTACTCGTGGTTTAGGCAAGTATGTATGTGTGTGACTAAAAATGCACGAGTTCTCCTTGATAAAGCAAGTGTTTGATGAAAAAACGAAATCTGATAGTGTACTTCCCTGGTGCTCTCAGGGAATGGAAATGTTGAGGAAATATTCCAAACTTGCGAATTCCTTTTAAAGGTTCTGCGTGGGGTAACGGTTAGCTTATCAGTTATGTCAGGTGCACGAACACCTGTTTTCTGAGTATGAGTCCCATTGCAGGGAGTGTGTCTAAGTTGTGTTTACCTCTCACATGTGGTTTACAGAAGTTTACATGTGTGTGAATAAAAAGGAACGAGAAAAAACGTAATCTGATCGTGTACTTCACTGGTGCCCTCGGGGGGATGGAAATGTTGCGGAAATATTCCGAATTTTAACCTGTGTTTTCTGAATTCGAGTCACCTTGTAGAGTGTGTGTCTATGTTGTGTTTACCTCTCACTTGTGGTTTAGGCAAGTTTATATGTGTTTGTGAATAAAAGGCACGAGTTCTCTCTGATAATGCAAGTGCTTGATGAAAAAACGTAATCTGATCGTGTAATTCCCTGGTGCCTGTTACGGACCCGAGCCCAGCGTCCGAGCACGGAGCAGTGACGACCACGCCATCTGTGGGTCAGCTTCCGAAACCCCCTCCAAATGGACGGCGCCATCAAGTGAGGACAGGAAATACCAGCCACAAGGGCTAGTTTCCCGTCCTGATCAGCTCATAACACAGCCGCTGCTGACCTCTGGTGAGGTGACGCTTGGACAGCAACGCCATCAACGCTATGGAGTGGATAGGTGGACGTTTGTGTCTAAGCCTGTGAGTGAGGTGCCCTAGAGTGTCATTGGTACTAATGACGTGTCTAATTACAGAGTCGACCTGGGACTGCTGTAACGGAAGGTGGATCAGTCTACCCAAGGCAGCCGTCTTGTCTCCAAGTATTTGCTGCAGCAGCTGTGAGTCGCCCCCCCGGATGAACACTGTGGTGTTAGCCTGCCTGTGACGTGGCAGCTGAGGGATTGTCGTACCCGGGACTGACTGGTGGAGACGCTTAACCACTGGGGTGTTGTGGTGAGGAGAGCGGTCTTTGTGATCACACGAGGCTCCTGACTAGGGCTCGCTACCCTAGTATAGGTAGTGGAGTGGCCTACGCAGCGTTGTTGATTGGAACCAGCCAGCTACAGGCTGGATGTGTGGTTGAAGGCCTCCACGACGGTGCCCCCAGTGGAACTGTGATTTGGCTGGCCTGTGGCCAGGGTAGACTCAAGAGAATCGAAGGATTCGTCGTGAGGCCACAAGAGGACCAAGAGCTTAGCATCGTCTTGAGCACCGTGAACGTCCAGAGTCTTCAGAGGAAGACTACGTTGTATATAATAGTGTTTAACCCCCCCCCCCCTTGTAACCTTTTATATATTATTTATGGTGACGGTAATAATTATATTATTAAGTTTTTGTCTTTATCTCCCTTCCCCTTTAATTTACTTGCGTTTCGGATCACATCCCTTGAAAGCCACTACTAGCTTGGGGCCGGATACCCTACCTCTAACAACATCAGAGAAAGAACCCGGTTGCGACCCAATAGGGCCGTAACAGAGGATAAAATAAACGTAACTTGGAGGATAAAAATGTTGTGGAAATATTCCAAAGTTCCATTCCTTTTGAGGGTTCTGAGTGGTGTAACGGTTAGCTTATCAGTTATGTCAGGTGCGCGAACACCTGTGTTTTCTGAGTTTGATTCACCCTGCAGACTGTGTGTCTAAGTTGTGTTTACCTCTCACATGTGGTTTAGGCAAGTATATATTTGTGTGAATAAAAAGGCACGAGTTCTCCCTGATTATAAAAGTGCTTGATGGAAAAACATAATCTGATCGTATACTACCCTGGTGCCCTGGGGAGAAGGAAATGTTGCAAAAATATTCAGAAGTTTCCGTTCCTCTTGAAGGGTCTGAGTGGTGTAATTGTTAGCGTATCAGTTATCTGAGGTGTGCGAACACCTTTGATTTCTGCATTTGAGTCATCTTGCAAAGTTGTGTTTTCGTCTCACTTGTGGTTTAGGCAAGAATATGTGTGTGAATAAAAAGGCACGAGTTCTCCCTGATAATGCAAGTACTTGATGAAAAAACGTAATGTGACCGTATACTATCCTAGTGTCCTCAACGGATGGAAATGATACGGAAATATTCCGACGTTTTAATTCCTTTTGAAGGGCCTGGGGTTGTGTAACCGTTAGCGTATCACTTATGTCCGGTGCACAAATACCTGTGTTTCTGAGTTTGTGTCACCTTGCAGGGTGTGTGTCTAAGTTGTTTTTACCTTCTCAAATATTTCGAAGTTTCCATTTCTTTTGAAGGGTCTGGGTGGTGTAACAGATAGTGTATCGCTTATGTTAGGTGCGCGAACACCTGTGCTTTCTGAGTTCGAGTCACCTTGCAGGGTGTGTGTCTTATTTGTGTTTACCTCTTCTAGTTAAGTCAAGTATATATGTATGAATAAAAAGGCTCGAGGTCTCCCCCTGATAATGCAAGTGTTTGATGATAAAACATAATCTGATCGTGTACTACCCTGGTGCCCTCAGGAGATGGAAATGTTGCGGAAATATTCCGAAGTTTCCATTACTTTTGAAATGTCTGGGTGGTGTAAAGATTAGCATATAAGATATATCAAGTGCGAACACCTGTGCTTTCTGAGTTCGAGTCACCTTGCAGGGGGTGTGTCTAAGTTGTGTTTACTCAATTGTGGTTTAGGCAAGTATATGTGTGTGTGAATAAAAAGGCACGAGATCTCCCTGATAATGCAAGTGCTTGATGAAAAATGTAATCTGATCATGTACTACCCTGGTGCCCTCAGGGGGATGGAAATATTGCTGAAATATTCCAAAGTTTCCATTCCCTTTGAAGAGTCTGAGTGGTATATTAGTTAGCGTATCAGTTATGTCAGGTGCTTGAACACCTGTGCTTTCTGAGTTCGAATCACCTTACAGGGTGTGTGTCTAAGTTGTGTTTACCTCTCACTTGTGGTTAAGGCAAGTATATGTGTGTGAATAAAAAGGCACGAGTTCTCCCTGAAAAAGCCAGTGCTTGAGGAAAAGAAGTAATCTGATCGTGTAATACCCTGGTTCCCTCGAGGGATGGAAATATTGTGGAAATATTCCGAGGTTTCCATTCCTTTTGAAGGTTCTGGGTGGTGTAACTGTTAGCGCATCAGTTTAAGCGTATCAGAAAAATCAAACACATGTGCTTTCTAAGTTCGGGTCACCTTGCAGGATGTGTGTCTAAGTTGTGTTTACTTCTTACTTGTGGTTTAGGCAAGTATATGCGCGAATAAAAGGGCACGAATTCTCCCTGATAATGCAAGTGCTTGATGAAAAAACATAATCTGATCGTGTATTACCCTGGTGCCCTCGTTGGATGGAAATATATATATATATATATATATATATATATATATATATATATATATATATATATATATATATATATATATATATATATATATATATATATATATATATATATATGTATATATATATATATGTATATATATATATATATATATATATATATATATATATATATATATATATATATATATATATATATATATATATATATATATACATATATATATATACATTATATATATATATATTATTAAATATGGCCGAAAAAGTTAGATTAATAATTCTAACACGAATTTTCTCTATCTTTCGTACATTTCTTTTCACTGTTGGTGGTAATTCAAAAATCAATTCTCCAAAATTCATTTTTATATCTAGTCTGACGCAACACTTGAGCGCGTTTCGTAAAACTTATTACATTTTCAAAGACTTTAGTTTACACACACACAACTGAATAGAACTTACACATCTCCGATTTGTTTATATCTACATTTGAGTGAGGTGGATGGGGTGAGGTGGCATTAAATTAATATGGTATTAATTTCATCAACACAAGACAGAACACGAAACAATGGGTATTGAATGGAAGTGATTGTAGAAAGCCTATTGGTCCATATTTCTTGATGCTTCTATATTGAAGCGGAGTCTTGAGGTGGGTAGAATATAGTTGTGCATTAATTGGCTGTTGATTGCTGGTGTTGACTTTTTAATGTGTAGTGCCTCGCAAACGCCAAGCTGCCTCCTATCGCTGTATCTATCGATGATTTCTGTGTTGTTTACTAGGATTTCTCTGGCGATGGTTTGGTTGTGGGAAGAGATTATATGTTCCTTAATGGAGCCCTGTTGTTTATGCATCGTTAAACGCCTAGAAAGAGATGTTGTTGTCTTGCCTATATACTGGTTTTTTTGAAGCTTACAGTCCCCAAGAGGGCATTTGAAGGCATAGACGACGTTGATCTCTTTTAAAGCGTTCTGCTTTGTGTCTGGAGAGTTTCTCATGAGTAGGCTGGCCGTTTTTCTGGTTTTATAGTAAATCGTCAGTTGTATCCTCTGATTTTTGTCTGTAGGGATAGCGTTTCTATTAACAATATCTTTCAGGACCCTTTCCTCCGTTTTATGAGCTGTGGAAAAGAAGTTCCTGTAAAATAGTCTAATACGGGGTATAGGTGTTGTGTTAGTTGTCTCTTCAGAGGTTGCATGGCGTTTCACTTTCCTTCTTATGATGTCTTCGACGAAACTATTGGAGAAGCCGTTGTTGACTAGGACCTGCCTTACCCTACAGAGTTTTTCGTCAACTTGCTTCCATTCTGAGCTGTGGCTGAGAGCACGGTCGACATATGCGTTAACAACACTCCTCTTGTACCTGTCTGGGCAGTCGCTGTTGGCATTTAGGCACATTCCTATGTTCGTTTCCTTAGTGTAGACTGCAGTGTGGAAACCTCCGCTCTTTTCCATGACTGTTACATCTAGAAAGGGCAGCTTCCCATCCTTTTCCATCTCGTAAGTGAAACGCAGCACGGACCTCTGCTCAAACGCCTCCTTCAGCTCCTGCAGATGTCTGACATCAGGTACCTGTGTAAAAATGTTGTCAACATACCTGCAGTATATGGCCGGTTTCAAGTTCATGTCGACTAAGGCTTTTTGCTCGATGGTACCCATGTAGAAGTTTGCAAACAGGACACCTAGGGGAGAACCCATGGCGACCCCATCTACTTGCTTATACATGTGCCCATCCGGGCTCAAGAAGGGTGCCTCTTTAGTACAAGCTTGGAGTAGTTCCCTTAGAATATTTTCTGGTATGTCAAGAGGTGTACAGGCTGGATCACGATACACTCTGTCGGCTATCATCCCGATTGTCTCGTCCACAGGTACGTTGGTAAACAGCGATTCTACGTCCAACGAGGCTCTTATCCCTGTGGCCCGTGTGCCCCGCAGTAAGTCAACAAATTCCTTTGGAGACTTCAGGCTGAAGGCGCAAGGAACATAAGGAGTCAGCAGGCCGTTGAGTCGCTTCGCCAGTCTGTTCGTGGCTGTGGGTATCTGGCTAATGATTGGCCGAAGTGGGTTTCCAGGCTTGTGTGTCTTGACATTTCCATACGCATATCCAGGTTTATATTCCCCAATAATCTTTGGCAGGTGGAGTCCGGATTTCTTGGCGTTCACAGTTTCGATCAGTTTGTTGACTTTTGCTGTAAATTCGGCTGTAGTGTCCTTCGTTACCGTTTGGAATTTAGTTTGGTCAGAGAGTATGAGGTTCATTTTCGCCAGATATTCGTCTTTTTTAAGAATGACGTATATTGGCTACTTGTCGCCTCTCCTGACAACTATCTTCTTGTTCTCACGAAGGCTTTTAGCTGCCGCTTTGAGCTCGGGGGACAGTATGGTGCTTCTGGAATTGCCTCGATTCTTTCCTCCTTCCGCAATAAGTTCTGCTTGTAAGGTATCTTTGGTAGTGACCTTCTTTTGTGTCTCGAGGTCGAATATGTCGTCCAACAGGATTTCCAACTCCACTTTCCGGGCCATCTCACTCGGTCTGGACATAACGTGACAGTTTATACCCAGATTTAGGAAAGTGATTTGGTCCTCAGTGAGGTTAATTCCTGCAAGGTTCAGGAAGCCATTTCATGGTCGTGGAATTGCCATAGGTCCTCCATATAACGTTGCTAGTTTCTTGATAATCCTTGTTTCAGTGCTGAGGTGATGTCGGTCTGTGAGGATGTCGAGGTGTTGTTCAATGCGGGTACGGAGACTTTCGTCGATGTTGCTATTTCTCCATTCGTTTGTAGCATGAAGTAGTATCGTTTTGTTGTCTTTGATTTCATTTTCCGCCTTGTATATCTGATCACGAATCAGATCCTGGCGATATTTTATCGTGAAGGGTTGATTCCTTGCTGCTGGGTCGTGCGTCTTAATATGAGTATATTTTGGTAGCAGTCTTTCCTGTAGACATATATTATTAAATATGTCCAAAAAAGTAAGATTAATAATTCTAACACGAATTTTCTCGATCTTTCGTACATTTCTTTTCACTGTTGGTGGTAATTCAAAAATCAATTCTCCAAAATTCGTTTTTAATTCTAGTCTGACGCAACACTTGAGCGCGTTTCGTAAAACTTATTACATTTTCAATGACTTTAGTTTACACATACACAACTGAATAGAACTTACACATCTCCAATTTGTTTATATATACATTTGAGTGAGGTGGCATTAATAGGGTATTAATTTCATCAACACAAGACAGAACACGAAACAATAGGTATTGAATGGAAGTGATTGTAGAAAGCCTATTGGTCCATATTTCTTGATGCTTCTATATTGGAGTGGAGTCTTGAGGTGGGTAGAATATAGTTGTGCATTAATTGGCTGTTGATTGCTGGTGTTGACTTTTTAATGTGTAGTGCCTGGCAAACGTCAAGCCGCCTGCTATCGCTGTATCTATCGATGATTTCTGTGTTGTTTACTAGGATTTCTCTGGTGACGGTTTGGTAGTGGGAAGAGATTATATGTTCCTTAATGGAGCCTTGTTGCTTATGCATCGTTAAACGCCTAGAAAGAGTTGTTGTTGTCTTGCCTATATACTGAGTTTTTTGGAGCTTACAGTCCCCAAGAGGGCATTTGAAGGCATAGACGACGTTGGTCTCTTTTAAAGCGTTCTGCTTTGTGTCTGGAGAGTTTCTCATGAGTAGGCAGGCCGTGTTTCTGGTTTTATAGTAAATCGTCAGTTGTATCCTCTGATTTTTGTCTGTAGGGATAACGTTTCTATTAACAATATCTTTCAGGACCCTTTCCTCCGTTTTATGAGCTGTGGAAAAGAAGTTCCTGTAAAATAGTCTAATAGGGGGTATAGGTGTTGTGTTAGTTGTCTCTTCAGAGGTTGCATGGCGTTTCACTTTCCTTCTTATGATGTCTTCGACGAAACCATTGGAGAAGCCGTTGTTGACTAGGACCTGCCTTACCCTACAGAGTTCTTCGTCGACTTGCTTCCATTCTGAGCTGTGGCTGAGAGCACGGTCGACATATGCGTTAACAACACTCCTCTTGTACCTGTCTGGGCAGTCGCTGTTGGCATTTAGGCACATTCCTATGTTCGTTTCCTTAGTGTAGACTGCAGTGTGGAAACCTCCGCTCTTTTCCATGACTGTTACATCTAGAAAGGGCAGCTTCCCATCCTTTTCCATCTCGTAAGTGAAACGCAGCACGGAACTCTGCTCAAATGCCTCCTTCAGCTTCTGCAGATGTCTGACATCAGGTACCTGTGTAAAAATGTCGTCAACATACCTGCAGTATATGGCCGGTTTCAAGTTCATGTCGACTAAGACTTTTTGCTCGATGGTACCCATGTAGATGTTTGCAAACAGGACACCTAGGGGAGAACCCATGGCGACCCCATCTACTTGCTTATACATGTGCCCATCCGGGCCCAAGAAGGGTGCCTCTTTAGTACAAGCTTGTAGTAGTTTGCTTAGAATATTTTCGGGTATGTCAAGAGGAGTAGAGGCTGGATCACGATACACTCTGTCGGCTATCATCCCGATTGTCTCGTCCACAGGTACGTTGGTAAACAGCGATTCTGCGTCCAACGAGGCTCTTTTCCCTGTGGCCCGTGTGCCCCGCAGTAAGTCAACAAATTCCTTTGGAGACTTCAGGCTGAAGGCGCAAGGAACATAAGGAGTCAGCAGGCCGTTGAGTCGCTTCGCCAGTCTGTACGTGGGTGTGGGTATCTGGCTAATGATTGGCCGAAGTGGGTTTCCAGGCTTGTGTGTCTTGACATTTCCATACGCATATCCAGGTTTATATTCCCCAATGATCTTTGGCAGGTGGAGTCCGGATTTCTTGGCGTTCACAGTTTCGATCAGTAATATATATATATATATATATATATATATATATATATATATATATATATATATATATATATATATATATATATATATATATATATATATATATATATATATATATATATATATATATATATATATATATATATATATATATATATATATATATATATATGTCTTACCTAGTAGCCAGAATGCACTTCTCGGCCTACTATGCAAGGCCCGATTTGCCTAATAAGCCAAGTTTTCCTGAATTAATATATTTTCTCTAAGTTTTTTCTTATGAAATGATAAAGCTACCCATTTCATTATGTATGAAGTCAATATTTTTTATTGGAGTTAAAATTAACGTAGATATATGATCGAACCTAACCAACCCTACCTAACCTAAACTAACCTATCTTTATAGGTTAGGTTAGGTTAGGTAGCCGAAAAAGTTAGGTTAGGTTAGGTTAGGTAGGTTAGGTACTCGAAAGACAATTAATTCTTGAAAACTTGGCTCATTAGGCAAATTGGCCTTGCATAGTAGGCTGAGAAGTGCGTTCTGGCTACTAGGTACGACATATATATATATATATATATATATATATATATATATATATATATATATATATATATATATATATATATATATTTTGTGTGTGTATATATATATATATATATATATATATATATATATATATATATATATATATATATATATATATATATATATATATATATATATATATATATATATATATATATATGTCGTACCTAGTAGCCAGAACGCACTTGTCAGCCTACTATGCAAGACCAAATTTTAGGTTAGGTTAGGTTAGGTAGCCGAAAAAGTTAGGTTAGGTTAGGTTAGGTAGGTTAGGTCGTCGAAAAACAATTAATTCATGAAAACTTGGCTTATTAGGCAAATCGGGCCTTGTATAGTAGGCTGAGAAGTGTGTTCTGGCTACTAGGTACGACATATATATATATATATATATATATATATATATATATATATATATATATATATATATATATATATATATATATATATATATATATATATATATATATATATATATATCGTACCTAGTAGCCAGAACTCACTTCTCAGCCTACTATGCAAGGCCCGATTTGCCTAATAAGCTAAGTTTTCATGAATTAATTGTTTTTCGACTATCTAACCTACCTAACCTAACCTAACCTAACTTTTTCGGCTACCTAACCCAACCTAACCTATAAAGATAGGTTAGGTTAGGTTAGGTAGGGTTGGTTAGGTTCGGTCATATATCTACGTTAATTTTAACTCCAATAAAAAAAAATTGACCTCATACATAATGAAATGGGTAGCTTTATCATTTCATAAGAAAAAAATTAGAGAAAATATATTAATTCAGGAAAACTTGGCTTATTAGGCAAATCGGGCCTTGAATAGTAGGCCGAGAAGTGCGTTCTGGCTACTAGGTACGACATATATATATATATATATATATATATATATATATATATATATATATATATATATATATATATATATATATATATATATATATATATATATATATATATATATATATAGAGTACTCAGAGAAGACCTTGTGGATCCTCACTGAACACTTTGATATTTTCTTCTCCTGCCACCCCTATTCTTTTTGTGTGTGTGTATATATCTAACTTTATTAATATTTCATTACACAAAAAGGGTTACAACATTGGTTACATGCAAGGTGAAAGACTACTTGTCACAAGTCGTATAGCTCCTCCAGCTTCTCAGATGGCGGGGAGGAACCATGGATGCAGTGAGCATTTCCTCTCTGGATCCCCACACTAAGGCGCTGAAAGAGAAAACTGGTGGCTCTAGGGTCTCCAGTTGTTTCAATTAGCTTGAATCCCAGCTCCTTCAAAAAACTTCCAAAACTTTTACCCCAGGCACCAAGTGTCTCTGAGGCAATGGGGAAAAAGTGTAGTGGTGATCAAGGTCTCCGAATTTACGTGACTTGGCTGCTTCCTGGTGATAGGCAGCACCTCCTTCCTGTGCAGCACTGAAGTTAACATACGTTAACTTGAAGTTAACATACGCTAAGGTTGAAATGCAAGTGTCAACTGTCTACCATTCTTCCAGGGGGTTCACTGTGATCCCATCTGGGCGACCGACAGGCTCATCAGAGTTTCGGGGCATTAGGTAACAGGGCTCTCTCTCTGCTGGAAAACCGGCCATGGTAAGGCTTCTCTTGATAATGTCGTTAACCTCGCCGTGTCTTGCATGCCATTCTCCTGTCTTTTGGCAGAGAAGGCCATGCCGTCCGTACCTGTCGGCCTCTGCCTCGCTGCAAATACACCTGTATTCGGTGTGGATTGGGGCAGCAAGGCGGAGAGCCACAGCAATTTGGAGGACCTGCGGTATGAGACGAGTGCCACTTGCTGATATTTGGGTTGCTTATAGGAAGTCCCCTGCATGGGGAGCTGCTACAGCTCTTTGTCGAGCAGTATCATGTGGTGTTGTCGCAGCTTCAAGTAATGTCGCAATTTCTTGGTCGGCAATGAGGCGATCCCAGCTGGATTGCTTATAGGCTTCAGAAAGCAGTGGTTGGGTGCTGGTCCGGCAAGAGAGACCCATTTGGGGTTGCAGTCTGTAAAGCTGGGATCATGTACCCCTGCCCGTTGAACTAGGTTCTCAGGTAAGATTTCCTTCACCAAGTTGTCAGACGCCACTGAAGAGGACAGGAACGCTGGTACCGCAATTTGTGTTGCTGCGCTCACGCCGATGCCCCCGAGTCTGACAAGAAGGAGAGGCCTGTTTCCACTGTGAGTCGCTGAGAGAAAGGTTCAGGGCTTTTTCTAGCATTAATTTCAGCAAGCTGTCGTACTCTTCTAATTTAATATTATTGAAAGATGGTGAACATCTAAGAAAGTAGGTCAGCCTGGGGAGAGACAAGCATCTGGTGATGAGGTAAAGTGCATCATAAGCATCGATATCTTCAATCCTCTGGTTCATCCTCTTCAAGTCAGTGATCTTCTTACCAAGGACCTCGTCGATGGCATTCCTCCAAGAGAAGCACCTAGAAGTGTGCTGTCTTCAGGGTTGGTTATGTGAATATCAGGCAGAACAACCTTTATTTGCTCTATTATGTGCTGGTTGGTGGAGGTTATTTCGTACTTAAAAGAGTTCACGGGTGAGGCCAAGACTTGCATCCTTGCTCCTGAATTATTCTTATGTCATCCAAGAGTGAGTCTGGTGAGCCAGCTAGAGTACCATCATCCAAAAACCAAACGTTGAGCTCACTGGGCAGGTTATCAGTGACTTCCTTGACGACTAGGCAGAAAAGAAAATGAACATGGAGGTCACCCTGTTGGACACCTTCTTGTGATTCAATTTCATGTTCCCCGAAAAGCAGAGTGAGATTCTTGTTGTTGTATTATGAACTTATAAACGGGTAGAGGGAAGGAAAAAGGCGATGAACTGCATTGAGTACTGCATCCCTTCTAACCAGATTGAAAGCATTTTTAAAGTTCAGTTTTATCTGGGCTTTTTCATCAGTAATGTTGGCAATGTAGGCTCTAGCTGATCTGGGTCTCTGGGTAGACACCAACAACTATAACATAATCAGATGCAGAGGCCGCTTACAGCATGCAGACATAGATCTGGAAGCAAAAAATCCAATTTTGCTTCATTGTCACTACATAATAAGCAAACTAATTGTGTTAAACCTACACAAATACAACACTCTGCATAATGGGGTATTAGATACTCTCACAGACTTAAGACAACAGTAGGCTATCCCAAGGTAGGCAGACTGTAAAATCCATAATTAAATCTTGAGTTATTTGCCAGAGATACAATGCCACAGTCCAGTCCCTCCTTCACTTCCAAAGGAACGAGTTGTACATATTCGTCCCTTTGAGACTACAGGAGTAAATTTCACAGGAGCACTAACACAAACAGGCACCAAGGACAAAAACCAGTAAAGGCATATATCTGCCTTTTCACTTGTGGGAAAACAAGGGCAGTTCATCTAGAAGTTACTCCCGATATGAGTGCCGAGGCATTCTTACAGGCTTTCCGCAGGTTTGCTTCACGTAGATCCTGTCCTAAGTTAATGATCTCAGACAATGGGTCCAACTTACTGGCAGGAGAAGCATGTCTGAGGAAAATCTGGAACCACCCAAAGATGCACACGGCCCTAAATCAACGGCAGTGCCACTGGAAATTCATACCTCCCAAAGCACCATGACACAGAGGCTTCTATGAACGCATGATTGGTACGGTGAAACGTTCTCTACGGAAAACCCTACACCGCTAAAAGATTGACCTACAGGAGTTCCAAACCATGGCCATAGAGATAGAAGCTCGAGTTAATAACCGACCACTTACCTACCTCTGTGATGATGTTTAGCAGCGTGAACCATTAAGTCCAGCTCATCTGATGTATGGGAGATCTCTTAGAACCCTAATGTCCCTTACGGATGAGGAACCAGAGGATCCTTCATATGTCTGAGAGAGTTATTTGGTGCAATGTTCCAAACATCTATCAAGGGTGATAAGTCGGTGGAATAACGTATGGACTCAAGAATACCTTACTGCTCTGAGGGAGTATCATTACAGGGCAAACAACCACCTTCAACAGAATTAACTTGAACCCTGATGATATAGTTCTGGTGGACAGCGATGTGCCACGCTCAGAATGACCTAAAGGCCAAATAATCTCTATTCATTCAGACAGTCAGGGAATCTTGAGAACAGTGAAAGTAAAATGCCGAAGCAACACTACTCTCAAAACATTAGAGAAATTAGTTCCTTTAGAACTTGCAGGAAAAGAAGATGTTCAACAACTTCTAGCTCCCGAAGAACCAGTAAGGGACGTCCGTCCCGAGCGAACTGCTGCACAACGATGCAAACTCTAATTAAAACAACACTATTGAAGGAGAGGAATAGTGTTCGCAGTCTTTACCAGGACTACGACCCGTGTTCCTTTACCCCCGTAATTATGTCGGAAATCCGAGACCCACACACATACATGTATAATAACATAAGTTACTCCCATAAAGGAAAACAGAATGGGTGATTCCATGACGTCATCTATGCTATGTATTTATATCAACTCCACTTTCTTTTAAACAACAGTCTAGTGTTTAAACTTAATGAAAAAAATCACTAGGACTGAATATAATTAAATACAACAGGAATATAGCTTAACTCTCAATTTCTTTATCGTAAGTAGACAACCAAATATTTTTGGACGTCTCCCCTAGAGGCGTCAGCACGTATGCCACCACAGAATCATAACAAAACAACACAAAAACGAATGCTCCTGAGAGAACTGCGACAAGAGTTTCGCACAACAGACATTTTACTCTATCCTGAGGGAACTACCTTGAGGTGCTTCCAGGGCTTAGCATCCCCGTGGCCCGGTCGTCGACCAGGCCTCCTGGTTGCTGGACTGATCAACCAGGCTGTTGGATGTGGCTGCTTGCAGCCTGACGTATGAGTCACAGCCTGGTTGATCAGGTATCCTTTGGAGCTGCTTATCCAGTTCTCTTTTGAGCACTGTGAATGGTTTGCCAGTTTTGCCCCTAATGTGTAGCAGAAGCGTGTTGAACAGTCTCAGGCCTCTAATGTTGATAGAGTTCTCTCTCAGAGTACCTGTTGCACCTCTGCTTTTCAACGGGGGTATTCTGCACATCCTGCCATGTCTTCTGGTCTCATGTGATGTTATTTCTGTGTGCAGGTTTGGGACCAGCCCCTCTAATATTTTCCACGTGTAAATTATTATGTATCTCTCCGGCCTGCGATCAAAGGAATACAGATTTAGGCTCTTTAGTCGGTCCCAATAGTTTAGATGTTTCACTGAGTGGATTCTAGCAGTAAAGGATCTCTGCACGCTCTCCAGGTCAGCAATTTCTCCAGCTTTGAAAGGTGCTGTCATTGTGCAGCAGTACTCCACTCTAGAGAGCACAAGCGTTTTGAAAAGTATCATCATCGGTATAGCATCTCTAGTGTGAAAAGTTCTTGTTATCCAACCTGTCATTTGTCCAACTACCACAACAATTCTACCAAACCAGGAATGCTTGAGTATCAGACTGCTTTATATTCTGTTTTATTTGGTGCACCATATAAAGTAGATTAAGTAGGCGGTTATTAGCATGAGAAAACCACAGGCAAAGATAGTACCATTTTACTTAGCTCTTTACTTCATACACATATATTCATGTCACACCTGTATCTCATAGGTTAACGTACAACCACTAATTCTAAACATCCCAAACAGGTAATTGTGAGGGAAGTTACTGAAGCAGACAATTGATCCCCAATATAACAGTGATTTTACCGTATTGTACACCAACCTCGCAGGCCTCCTGATAGCCGCTATTTTATGCAATCTGAGGCACAGAGCTACACCCTATTCTGATGCTAAAGAACATTCCAGCCTTAGCAGGCCACACCTACAGTATCAGCTAAGGCCTACATGTTCTTTAATTTAATACTGTAGATAGAGTAGTATACATAATTAAATTAGCTATAAGAACAGTAGATTAGACCACCATATGTGGTATGATTTATAATTTATATATTAAAGACTAGGTAAACAATTTGTGGTTTATGAAGGATCCACTTCAAAGTGGTTTAAGCCATAAATTGCCCCCCCTCCCAACTGTGTGTGGTAAGTTTTAGCAGCTGAATCAAAATATACAGTCCACTAAGAACTAAGAAGAAAAATAATATAATATTAAAGTCAATTAAAAAATAAAATAAAGTAAATTTTTAATATTTATAAATAGAAAAGAAATAAAACCTGCTAGGATTTTCCCACACCTTAACTACTAAATGCCTGGATATGACAGGTGACCTACACCATGCTTTTTGTGTGAAGAAGACTGCGTCTACGTCAACAACAAATCCATGCTTTCGTACACACAGACCGGTAGTTCTTCAAACAGTTGGAATTCTTTTACTTAAAATATTAACAATTAGATTAATAATAATTAACGTAATTGTTACTCAAGACTCACAAAAAGCATCAATATAATTTTAAAGGAAACTTAAAAGACATCTGAAAACAGATATACAGACTTTGTGTGATATTTATTTCAAGATTATATATTATTAAAATGTTTTAACTATTTTTTTAAATATTAGATAGTTGCCAGTTACTTATATCTCATATAAACGTTGCAAAAAGATTTTAAAATGAAATAACACTTTACGCATTTAAAAAATCCTCTTTACAATGAATTAATACCTAAACATTTTGTAAATACAGTGATAAATTGTGCCAAACATTGCATAATATTATTTACAAAAAGGTGCAAGACACCAAGGCGAAGCGGCGTGATTTCAACAGGATTTAAGGGGTTGTCACAAAATTTTGATTTTATTTATAAAGTAGTTTTCACAATGTATTTTTACATTATTATGAAGCAGTTGAATTACCAAATTGTTCTGTTTTATAAATGGATAATATTAAAGAGCTATATACATAATAGTAAAATAATGACACCAACATTAAATGATAACTAGGAAATAGTAACTGGTAACTCTATCTTAACGAAAACTCAATACCAAATTTCATAGATGTTTTCCTTTATATAAAGATCGACAGTAAGGTATCTTATTCATTATGTACTAATTAACAACAAAACAAACTTAATTTCCATAAGGAGCATATATCAGAGCATGCTTAGTGACTTATGCATTAAAAATAGTGTGTTTTTGAACAATTGGGTTGTAAACCCATAGAATCACCTACCCGCTCAAGTCGTAACATAAGAAATTGTATAATTTATTTACTTAGTTATTATTCCATAAATAATTATTATTAATTTACGACAGCTATCGAGATTTTCCATAGGTAAATTTCTGTACTCTAACAAGATGCTACTTGCTGTTTAACTGTTTAAATCCTTGGAAAATCGTAATGACCAGCGACATTAAAATATGACTATGAAATAGTAACTGGTAACTGTAGGTGAACGAAAATTCAATACCAAATTTCTTAGATGGTTTCCTAAATATAAAGATCGGCAGAAAGGAATTTTATTCGTTATAGACTAATTAGGCAAAAACTTAGGTAATTTTAATTGGAGAACATATATCAGAGCATAGTTAATGGGTTATAGCTTAATAATTGTGAGGTATTTGTATGGTATAATGAGAGTAAGCCACTGGAAGCCCATATTGAGAACCGCAGTATTTATAGAAAAATAACGTTCGATTTAAACTATATGAACAAACGGCGAATGGTGACGTTATTTTCAAGAGGACAGGTTGATCAGCAAACCCAGTTGGTGGTGTGACCTCATCTTCACACCTTTAAGAACACTCATTATAATGTATTGAATACGTGTTTTATGACACTTCGAATGCATGATAGAGCTGATAAGTTAGCGAAAGAATCTGCTTTTAAAGGAACCGTTGAGTGTAACCTTGGACAGTCAATGAGCAATCTGAGAGCAGCAGTACACCGAGAACTTCAACAAGATCTTGTAGATCTGAGGCAAAGTGAAATTGACACCAGTAATTCCATCTATCATCATACTATCATGCAAGAGGAGCCACACATCTATGGATCATCCAATAAAATCAGCAGACTTCTAGATGTTACTACTGCTCGGCTTAGACTCGGTTACAAGTATCTCTGGGAATTCTCATTATCTGCTGATGTAGACCTGACCAAATGTAAACTGTGTCAACAAAATTATTCACACTCCCTCCGTCACTATGTGATGGAGTGCGAAAAGATACGTGAATTTAGAGACAATTCTATAACCAATGTTCCAGAGATGTGTAAATATTTCATTCAAAATAATCTGCTACCAGAAATTTTAGCCAAATATCCCCAGTTTGCTAACTGTAGGTAGTAACTGAGTGATTGTAACCTATCCACTGCTGCCCACTGGATGGGGGGCGGTGTGCAGGACAAAAATATAAATTTTGACACTAGCTCTCCACATATGTCAGTTGCTTAATTTAGAACCTGTACTTGAGGTCGATCTCGAACCCATTGTTGATGTGACGACTTATATTGAATTTTGTAACTAGCTCATCAAGATTGCAGCTTGCTTAGCTAAATGAATTGTGGGGTTCAGTCCCTGAGCCCATTATGTGCCTCTGTTACCCTTTCCACTACCGCCCACAAGATGGGTATGGGGTGCATAATAAATGAACTAAACTAACTGTGACACTTCCCTCGCACAATGGTTCATTCCCCACACTGACACATTCACCACTGTACTAGAATCAATCACTATCACACGGTAATGTTGTACCATTAGTATTTAAGTGAGGCCAAAATCTGATAGCAGTAAAGTGTACATTATAAATGTACTAGCGGTCAATGAGCTTCAACTGCATAAATCGGATTAACACACTGTTGACAGGTTGGTCAATTGTGTGGGTCAAATATCATTCCGCCGGCTTCGATCTAAGAACCAGTGTAGGCTATGAAGATGCTATACAAGATATTAATTAACAATTCAGTATTGGGCTAAACCTTTTACTACCGAATTTTCCAGATATACTTTTTTCCCAGTGTAGATTTCTTCAGAGAAAAAACTCTAATATGAATTTATGCAGAATGATAGCAAGTTTGGGAGAAATGAAGTAAAGATTTCAAGGCGCTATGTTAGCATGATTTTGAACAGAGAAATTAAAATATTAAACAAGCAAAATACTGTATTTATAAGAGAGATTGTCTATTTTGTCTGTCCAAGAATGAAGGCCAGACACTTTGGGCTAGCCTCACCCAACTTTATAGAGAGAATGGGTTGGGGTAGGGTACGGACGTAGGCTGGTTGGGGGTCGATCCTATAAGTACTATTAAGAGAGGATCGGGCCTAACAGTAATCCCCCTCCCCAAAAAGGATTGGTAAAAGGAGGTTGGCCAGATCGCTAGATTTCTTCACTTTTCTTAGAGAACTAGGGTGGAGAAAGGGAGAGATGGAAGGAGAACTGGGATGCTTGAAGGCACGGGATGTAAAGAGGCAAAGATGAGATGAGAGGGAAATGTTGAGGGAGAATGATGAGGAGGGTGGAAGAACAGTGAGACTGGGAGAGAGAGTGGACACGGAAGGTGCTCACCTTCCAGAGGAGAGGAGAGGACAGGGAAGGTGAGTGGGCAGAGGAGAGGAGAAGAGACGGAAGGTGAGCGGGCAGAGGAGAGGAGAGGACAGGGAAGGTGAGCCAGCAGAGGAGAGGACAAGGAAGGTGAGCAGACAGAGGAGAGGAGAGGACAGGACAGGAAAGGTGAGCAGACAGAGGAGAGGAGAGGACAGGAAGGTGAGCAGAACGAGGAGAGGTCAGCTGACAGGAGAGGAGAGGAGAGGAGAGGGGGATCTTGGTAAAGAGGGGTGAATGGGGAAGGACCCTGGCTCAGAGAACTTAAGATTTATATTTTATTCATATATTTATAGATTAATTATTTGACACATGATGAAATAAATCATTTGGTTGCATCATCTGGGGTCTGATAAGAAGACAAATATGAACGTGTTGCTACCTACCGGGTTCGATCCCGGGGCGCCGGCGAGAAACAATGGGCAGAGTTTCTTTCACCCTGATGCCCCTGTTACCTAGCAGTAAATAGGTACCTGGGAGTTAGTCAGCTGTCACTGGCTGCTTCCTGGGGGGGGTGGAGGCCTGGTCAAGGACCGGGCCGCGGGGACACTAAAGCCCGAAATCATCTCAAGATAACCTTGGCTCTATCATACACAACCTTCACAAATAAAAGGAACACTTTTAACATGATATATTCACTTACACCCATCCTTCATATCCATCCCACTCTCTTCTCCACACCACACCACACCTCCACCTTCACCTCCACACCTCCAACCTCACCTTCACACCTCCGCCCCACCCTCACCTCTGGCCCACGCCCACCTCTACCCCACTTCTGCCTGTTCCTCCCCCTCCGCCCCACTCTAATCTCAACAACTTCGTCCCCACCCCTGCCACAGCCCGTTCCACACCTCCGCCTATTTCACACCTCCCCCCTACTTGAACCTTCATCTCCGCCTCACCCTCCTCCATCCAGTCCTTAACCTCTGCCGCTCCCCAACCGTTACTTGTCCATTATCCACTGCTTATCCACACCTGCTTTACATGCTTCACTCTTAATTTTCTTGTCATAATTTCTGCTCAATCATCACCTCACCAATGGTAGTAAAAATTATTATGTAAAGAACATTTTAATATTAATTTGTAAAACGGAAATAATATAATTCATTTTATTTATTTATTTATTTATATACAAGAAGTTACATTAGGGGTTAACAGAGAATATAGAAAATATGTTGAATTAACATTCTTGTAAAGCCACTAGCACGCATAACGTTTCGGGCAAAAAACCCGAATAGTGGGTTTGGGCAAAAAAGGGTAGAAATAAACAAACATTGGAAAGGTGACTACTGACCGAAGACCAGGAGTGTTGGAGAGCGGTGAGGGTGCTGATCCCACTCCCTCAACTTCTGCAGCAAGATCTTCAGCAATGGATCCCAGTAGAAGGTCAGGTGGAAGTTGACTCCCTGGTCACGTATTTCAATATTTTGCCAGAATGCTCCAGAATGAAGTTGTATTTCTAGAGCAGCTGCACTCAGCCACAGCCTCTGTGAATACAGAGGAATTATTAGAGTGAGAAACATTGTGTTTTGGCCTATATTGGGCTGTGTGTAGGCCTACCCGAAGCAGTGTGAAGACCTACACACAGTTAAGGATAGAAAAATCTCACAATTGGATATTTTATTTATTGGTTTGTCTAGACAAGCAGAAAGAAAACTGGTTATGACCTGCAGGGTGGGAAGAAAGCAGTTTTGCCAGTTGTAACTTGGTGTTTAAAAGGGTCCATTGTTAGGGGGACTTATTCAGATAATTACCAAGTCAAGGGGAAATTTGTGTGTGCACAATTAGTTCTTAGTCATGATCGGTGATTGCTGTATTAATATTTATTGTAACTTTAAAAGGTTATACCCAGGAAAACCCTATTGCAGCTATCGGTTAGGAAACGTAGCAACAAATTGAATAAGGAATCTGCTAGGAGGATCAACTAAATATTTTGAACCTAAATTATACTTAGTACTTTTGTATGGAATACCTTTGAAGCTGGCCAACAACTAAATACTTGTTTTTTTTATTTAACACAGTTTGGTATTCATATAAAGTCCCATCAAAATTTATATGTACAGAAAATTTTTCTTCTGTGTTATGTTTTGTGGTCATATAGATGCCAGAATATCTAGAGGGGGGGGGGATCCAAAATTTGTGGAGTAAGTTCGGTAGACGCCATTTTCCAAAATGGCAGACATTATTTTCAAACTTTTCCTTTATTATTTGATTTCAAAACCAATTAAATTAAATTAAAAATCAATTCAATTAAAAAAATTGTAAAGCTCTTCTTTAGCTGAATAGATTTTATTTACATTCATAAAGAACAAATGAAATCAAAATTAAAATAAATTTTCACATTGCTCTTCACTGTGGGAACCGACCTGTGAGATTTATATATATTTGATTTATAGGAATTTTTATATAATTTATATTTACATTAATTTATATATTTCGATAGCAATTTGTATGATGTTTAGTGGACTGCCTTTCGGCAATTATTCTCACAAATCGATCCTTACACATTAGGGGGGTTTATATTAAATTTATATATATGCAGCCAATCAAACAACAGTATTAAACTACATATATTAGTAAATAAATTTTGGAGGTGCCTTATCTTATTGTATGGTAGGCCTAATCCACCAGGTATAACTAGGATGTAGACACTAAATAATCCTCGTGCTAGGCTAGCTTCCAACGCCCCAAGAAACTGAAGTACCAAGACAAATTCATGTTTCCTCTTCTTGTTCCTGTCAAAGGGCATTAGCTGCAAGCCGGAATTTTAATATATGGCAGCTATATCAGTTGAAACATTTATATATTATTAGATAAGGACCAAGGCTTAATTACCTGGGTTGAGTCGTTTGTTCGTGATCTAACCGGAATTAATCCTATCTACCTTTTACATTACTGGCCAGAAATGAATTAGATAAGATTTCGGATAGACACTTCCCTTGTTAGATGTTGACTGCGTGTTGATGATGATGGTAGAAGCACTAATTTGATCTCCATAATACTTCGTCCAAGAGAGAATTATAGGAGCTAAATTTGCCCCAACGACTCGGTCTAAAACAATGGGTGACCTCCCTCACCACTGACGCCTTGGCTTTCCTTGTCCTGATGTTAATAAGTGATAGAAGGGTCACATTTGCTCTACTCTGATACTGATAATTAAGTTAATTCAAATGAGATGTTTTTATGATGTAAAAACTCCAAAGACTAGTGTATTTAAGAATAATTCCCAACAGAACAGCTGGTGAATTTATAACACTATGTGGCAATGATAACCCGTTTTCTATTGATGGAAAATTCCCCTACACACTACATTTTATATGGGTTGAAAATGGTATCACAGGGAGGAATCCTACACGTTTCAGTGGATCACAGTTCTGGGAGATTTGGGCAGGGATTCCTTCCCAAGGAGAAACTTTACAGTTGTTTTCGGCTGGCATTCCACATCTAAATAAAGTTATGAAAAATTATGTGTTGTCTACCTTTTCCGAGGCAGCAACAAAAAGTTGATTTTCACTTTTTTTCTGATACTATGAAGGATGCAGACAAATTTGGTCTGTTTGCTGGGTTATATTGAAATGCCACATGTTGGCATGGAAGCGTAGACTTAAGCTTGCAACTTCACTTCTTCAAGTTAGCAGCAGAACCATTTGATTTTACTGGTGGATCTTCACCTGAGCAGTCCTTTAAGAGAACCATAGCAGTGTGGTGGGTGACAACTGTGACAGCCAATGAGGAGTCATCCTCAAAATCGAAGTTATTCAAAGCACCAATTTTGACACTTGATTCGTCGAAGTGACCAGGAATGGGAGTATTATTGGCCTCCCAAGACACGACAGCATATGCAACCAGTAAATTTCGGCTTCTAAGAGAATTTGCATAGCTAATTCACATGCCAATTTGATTCATGGAAGTAAAAAGATTTTTGCTTTTGCTCTTGTCATAAATGCTGTAAGCAATTATTATATGTATCGGAGTCTTTTTTTAACAAATTATGCATCTTATAAAATGTAATTTGGAAAAGGCAGAAAAGTTATAAGGATTGATGTTCCATACTCTTATCAACTTTAATCATCATTCTTCGAAAATAAGTCTAAGGTTGTACCATAAGAATTACTCATTTCACAAACATTTTTTTTAAATAATATCTTAAATAAATCTTCATAAAAAATAGCTTTAAAATGGTTTAATTTCATTTAAATCGGATAATATATATACAAAAATAGTGTCCGCTATTCTGGAAAATGTCGTCAACCCGGACTTACTCCACAAATCTGGGAAAAAGCATCCAAAAATATTCTGGCACCTATTTGACCCAGAAATCAAAACACTGACATTAAATTATCTGTACATATTAATATTTTTACAGGATTCTCTATATGGATGCAGGACTAAGCATAATAAAACAAATACCCTACAGATATAGTTGACTTAACCATAACAGATACATATCAACAAAAAGGAAAAATTAATAACAGTACATTTAGGGAACCCAACGTTCAAGAAACCTGTAAACTTCATAGATTAATTATGGTATCCGAGGGAACATTGGAACACAGAACTAAACATGTACACTACGGAAGACTAAAATTCAATTCCAAATAACTACCATCGTTGAATTGTAAACCAAGATATTCAGTAACTTATTTCATAATATTTTAAAATGTCAGGAAAGTACTTTCATATGTAGACAAGCAAAAGTACTGGGAACATACTCCTCACTCTATAATATGACAAACAACTGGTCAAATACAGCAACAATAGGAATTGCAGTGAGCAAACGTATTCCCAAATGCTGTGGTTAGACAAACCCATATTACGGGACTGTAATTAACAGTTCCTTTCAGCATTAACAACCAAAGAGATTCATATTATACTAACATAACACACAGTAACACATTTCATATACAGAAAGTAAACAGTTCTAACTAAATTATTTACCTCACTATTGAACAGGACAGAAAGAACATAATCTATATAAATAAAAATGGAAATGTTCGTTTGTTCAAAATCGCTAATCCTTGAAAGTTCTTAACTGATTGCTTTGAAATTTTCACACAACGTTCCATTCGCATCCGAGCAGGTTTTTATATACATAACATATAGATCTCACGTCTGTGACGGTAAAAAAACATGCTTTTTCTGAAAAACTGTGATTTTCATGTTTTTTATGAGAGAAATCTTCTAAACCTCTTTACCGATTGCTTTGAAATTTTAACACAACGTTGCATTCGAACAGGCGCGTCTTTTTATATATCTACTATATACATGCCTCACCTGTGACAGAAAAAAAAAACATGTTTTTTTGAAAAACAGCGCCATCTGTTGGATGCAAGGACAACACACGCTGTAATCTCCAAAAGTTCTTCACCAAGTGCTTTGAAATTTTGGCACAACGTTGCATTCGAATAGACGCGTCTTTTTATATACACACTATATAGATGCCACCTCTGTGACAGGTAAAAACATGCATTTTTGATTAACAGCGCCATCTGTTGTACATAATGGCAACATGCACGTTATACCAAATATGTCTGAATTCCATTTCAATGTTTCTGATTGTATTGATAAATTTTATTTTCATAAATTTTGATTTATTTTATTTTTTAGATAAATATTTTGTGAGACATTGTGTTGGAATAGAGCTGTGTTTTTTACCATACCGTTCATTTCGTAAGTATAAGTATAGAAGCCACTCCTGTGACAGGTAAAACTATGCTTTTCTTCAAAAACAGCGTCATCTGTTGCATGTAAGAGCAACACACATGCTATACTAAATATGCAACCCGTTCTCGCAAATTCGTAAAGTCAATATTGACTTATTAACTACGTGCATAGGTGATATACTAAACATAATAGATACCCTTAAAAAGATTCATAGAAAACACCGACCTTAACTAACCTTGTTAGTATGTTAAGATAAGCATCTTATTGCTTCGTAATTACAATTATTACTTAACCTATACCTATTATAGGTTAGGTAATAAATGTAATTACGAAGCAATAAGATGCTTATCTTATGATACTAACAAGGTTAGGTAAGGTCGGTGTTTTCTATGAATCTTTTTAAGGGTATCTATTATGTTAAGTATGTCACCTATGCACATATTTAATAAGTCAATATTGACTTATTAAATTTGCGAGAACGGGTTGTAAATATGTTACAATTCCATTTCAATGCTTCTGATTGCATTGATAAATTGAATTTTCAAAGATTTTGTTTTATTTTCATTTTGATTTAATTATTTTGTGTGAATTGCATTCGAATTGAGCTGTGTTCTTTACCAGACCGGTCATTTCGTGATTATACCTTATTTTTATATTTTTTTCATATTTTCATTTCATTTTTTAACTATTTTTCTTATATTTCAGTGATGGGAACTTCAGATCACTTGATGTTCACAATTTTCTGATGGGAACATCAGACCATTTGGAAAGGCATCAGACGAGGAAGTAGGGACTGGTGGGTATGATGAGGGGACAAGGGAGGAGATAATGGTGGGAAAGGACGAGGAGACAGGGGTGTTTGGGACAGTGGGGACGAGGGGAAGGGGGAATGGAGAATGGTTGGGAAGGACAAAGTGACAGGGGAGTTGGGCATGGTGGGAAGGAAGAGGGGATGGTGGAGTGAGGAATGGGGGGGAAGACGATTGAACGGAAGTGAGAGATGGTGGGGAGGACGAGGGGACAGGGGAGGGGTAATGGTGGGGAAGGAAGAAGGGACGGGGGAGTTTGGGATGGTGGGGACGAGGGGATGGGGGAATAGAGAATGGTGGCGAGGTCAAAGGGACAGGGAAGGTTGCTGTGGCTCAGCAACGCACATGTGTTGTTGAGCCACAGCAACGCGTGGCTGGGTACTACTAGTCTATAAAAATAAAAATGGAAAGTTCGTTTGTTCCAAATCGCTAATCTCCGAAAGTTCTTAACCGATTGCTTTGAAATTTTCACACAACGTTCCATTCGCATCCGAGTAGGTTTTTATATACATACTATACAGATGTCATGTCTGCAACGGTAAAAAAAACATGCTTTTTCTGAAAAACTGTGTTTTTCATATGTTTTTCATGTGAGAGAAATCTTCAAAACCTCTTTACCGATTGCTTTGAAATTTTGACACAACGTTGCATTCGAATAGGTGCGTCTTTTTATATATCTACAATATACATGCCTCTCATGTGACAGGAAAAAACATGTTTTTTTTTTAAACAGCACCATCTGTTGGATGTAAGGGGAACACATGCTGTAATCTCCGAAAGTTCTTCACCAAGTGCTTTGAAATTTTGCCACAACGTTGCATTCGAATAGGCGCATCATTTTATATACACACTATATAGATGCCACCTCTGTGACAGGTAAAAACATGCATTTTTGAATAACAGCGCCATCTGTTGCACATAATGGCAACATGCACGTTATGTTGACCAGACCACACACTAGAAGTTGAAGAGACGACGACGTTTCGGTCCATCCTGGACCATTCTCAAGTCGATTCCATTCTCATCGACTTGAGAATGGTCCAGGATGGACCGAAACGTCGGCGTCTCTTCAACTTCTAGTGTGTGGTCTGGTCAACATACTTCAGCCACGTTATTGTGACTCATCGCCTGCATATGCACGTTATACCAGATATGTCACGAATTCCATTTCAATGTTTCCGATTGCATTGTTAAATTTTATTTTCATAGATTTCGATTTATTTTATTTTTTAGTGAATTATTTTGTGAGACATTGTGTTGGAATAGAGTTGTGTTTTTTACCATACTGCTCATTTCGTAAGTATAAGTATAGAAGCATCTCCTGTGACAGGTAAAACTGCTTTTCTTGAAAAACAGCATCATCTGTTGCATGTTATAGCAACACACATGCTATACTAGAAATGTTACAATTCTATTTCAATGTTTCTGATTGCATTGATAAATTGAATTTTTAAAGATTTTGATTTAGTTTCATTTTGATTTAATTATTTTATGTGAATTGCATTCGAATTGAGCTGTGTTCTTTACCAGACCGGTCATTTCGTGATTATACCTTATTTTTATATTTCTTTCATATTTTCATTTCATTTTTTAACTGTTTTTCTTATATTTCAGTGATGGGAACTTCAGATCACTTGATGTTCACAATTTTCTGATGGGAACATCAGACCATTTGGAAAGGCATCGGACGAGGAAGTAGGGACTGGTGGGTATGATGAGGGGACAAGGGAGGAGATAATGGTGGGAAAGGACGAGGAGACAGGGGTGTTTGGGACAGTGGGGACGAGGGGAAGGGGGAATGGAGAATGGTTGGGAAGGACAAAGTGACAGGGGAGTGGGGCATGGTGGGAAGGAAGAGGGGATGGTGGAGTGGGGAATGGGGGGGGGAAGACGATTGAACGGAAGTGAGAGATGGTGGGGAGGACGAGGGGACAGGGGAGAGGTAATGGTGGGGAAGGAAGAAGGGACGGGGGAGTTTGGGATGGTGGGGACGAGGGGATGGGGAAATAGAGAATGGTGGCGAAGTCAAAGGGACAGGGAAGGTAGCTGTGGCTCAGCAATGCACATGTGTTGTTGAGCCACAGCAACGCGTGGCTGGGTACTACTAGTCTATAAAAATAAAAGTGGAAAGTTCGTTTGTTCCAAATCGCTAATCTCCGAAAGTTCTTAACCGATTGCTTTGAAATTTTCACACAACGTTCCATTCGCATCCGAGTAGGTTTTTATATACATACTATACAGATGTCATGTCTACAACGGTAAAAAAAACATGCTTTTTCTGAAAAACTGTGTTTTTCATATGTTTTTCATGTGAGAGAAATCTTCAAAACCTCTTTACCGATTGCTTTGATATTTTGACACAACGTTGTATTCGAATAGGTGCGTCTTTTTATATATCTACAATATACATGCCTCTCATGTGACAGGAAAAAAAATGTTTTTTTTTTTTAATCAGCACCATCTGTTGGATGTAAGGGGAACACATGCTGTAATCTCCGAAAGTTCTTCACCAAGTGCTTTGAAATTTTGCCACAACGTTGCATTCGAATAGGCGCATCATTTTATATACACACTATATAGATGCCACCTCTGTGACAGGTAAAAACATGCATTTTTGAATAACAGCGCCATCTGTTGCACATAATGGCAACATGCACGTTATGTTGACCAGACCACACACTAGAAGTTGAAGAGACGATGACGTTTCGGTCCGTCCTGGACCATTCTCAAGTCGATTCCATTCTCATCGACTTGAGAATGGTCCAGGATGGACCGAAACGTCGGCGTCTCTTCAACTTCTAGTGTGTGGTCTGGTCAACATACTTCAGCCACGTTATTGTGACTCATCGCCTGCATATGCACGTTATACCAAATATGTCACGAATTCCATTTCAATGTTTCCGATTGCATTGTTAAATTTTATTTTCATAGATTTCGATTTATTTTATTTTTTAGTGAATTATTTTGTGAGACATTGTGTTGGAATAGAGTTGTGTTTTTTACCATACTGCTCATTTCGTAAGTATAAGTATAGAAGCATCTCCTGTGACAGGTAAAACTGCTTTTCTTGAAAAACAGCATCATCTGTTGCATGTTATAGCAACACACAGGCTATACTAGATATGTTACAATTCTATTTCAATATTTCTGATTGCATTGATAAATTGAATTTTTAAAGATTTTGATTTAGTTTCATTTTGATTTAATTATTTTATGTGAATTGCATTCGAATTGAGCTGTATTCTTTACCAGACCGGTCATTTCGTGATTATACCTTATTTTTATATTTTTTTCATATTTTCATTTCATTTTTTAACTGTTATTCTTATATTTCAGTGATGGGAACTTCAGATCACTTGATGTTCACAATTTTCTGATGGGAATCTCAGACCATTTGGGAAGGCATCGGACGAGGAAGTGGGGAATGGTGGGTATGATGAGGGGACATAGGAGGAGATAATGGTGGGGAAGGACGAGGAGATGGGGGAGATTGGTACGGTGGGGACGAGGGGAAAGGGGAATGGAGAATAGTTGGGGAGGACAAAGTGACAGGGGAGTGGGGCATGGTGGGAAGGAAGAGGGGATGGTGGACTGGGGAATGGGGGGGGGGTGGACGATTGGACGGAAGTGAGAGATGATGGGGAGGACGAAGGGACAAGGGAGGGGTAATGGTGGGGAAGGACGAGGGGATGGGGGAGTTTGGGATGGTGGGGACGACGGGATGGGGGAATAGAGAATGGTGGCGAGGTCAAAGGGACAGGGAAGGTAGCTGTTGCTGAGCAGCGCACATGCGTTGCTCAGCCACAGCAACGCGTGGCCGGGTACTGCTAGTAATTAATGTAAATATGAAATATATAATGTGCCTATACAGGGTCCTAGAACAGTTACATCATATGCTAGACACAGCACCGAGCCCATGTACTTCCATGTGTGGTCAACTTGTCCTCCCAGTAGCATGTCGCATTTTGACGTAATCTCTACCTAATGTAAAAAACTATCGCTCAGTAAAAAGGTAGAGGTTGGCAACATTGACATAATGTCCCGTTTTCTGTTAGTAGGTCCTATGGTAGGTTAGGATACAACACTTTAGTACGATAGTTGCTTGACGATTGGAATGCTCACGAGAACGGGCTTCACACACACTGAGGTCACACAAGTGGCTCAGGATTGAAATTACCAGCACCCGACGAGATCAACAACCAAAGACTTGCACATTTACAAACACATATATAATGTAACATTTCATAATGAGGTGTGAAACAAAATCCAAACAAACTTACATTGTTAAATAACAATATTGTACAACAAGAACATAAAAATAGCATTTAAATACCTAACTTAATGTACAAGACAAACAACGTCAACGCACAGATCACGTTTACCCACTCAAGACAAGGCACATGGGACACAAAGCCCGCAGGCGAGAACAAGGCCATCAACACAAATTCATGGAACACATAGTTTCACATACTAAGCTGTGAACCACAACCTTTCCTGGGAACTTAGCTCGCTGCCACTGTAAAGTATACCGTAGCCTTCCAGCCAGGGAACCTTACAGCTGGACCACTATTAGCCTCCTCAAACAATCCACCCAAAGACAATAAATATTATCTTCCACCATACGATCAACGTATTCCTCTGCTTCCTGTTACCATCAGGAAAGGGGAAGAATAAATAATGAAACATTCTGTTATGACCAGAGATGGCTTTGGTTAATAATATAAGCAATATTATGAACACACAAAGGATTTTTTATTTGTGTGGGAGTGGTTGGAACCACATTTCTGTCAGGCGCATGATGAATTTATACCATTTCAGCTCCTGGCCGATTTAATGAGTAGTAAGTGTATGAAATAGTTAATTATTCAACAGCTAGAGGATATATCATATATGGAATAGTACTGTAAAAGATTGGTAGTTATAGTATAAGTGTTAAAATAAATGTTACTGTATGATATTTGGGCAGTCAGTGAGAGTCACGATGCCATTTCAATTGTCGCTGAGCTGGGACAGATGGCGGGGCTGTTGTGTGTACTGCAATGATTGTAATTACAGCAACCCGTTCTCGCAAATTCGTAAAGTCAATATTGACTTATTAACTACGTGCATAGGTGATATACTAAACATAATAGATACCCCTTAAAAAAATTCATAGAAAACACCGACCTTACCTAACCTTGTTAGTATCTTAAGATAAGCATCTTATTGCTTCGTAATTACAATTATTACTTAACCTATACCTATTATAGGTTAGGTAATAATTGTAATTACGAAGCAATAAGATGCTTATCTTAAGATACTAACAAGGTTAGGTAAGGTCGGTGTTTTCTATGAATCTTTTTAAGGGTATCTGTTATGTTAAGTATGTCACCTATGCACATATTTAATAAGTCAATATTGACTTATTAAATTTGCGAGAACGGGTTGAATTACAGAGAAGTTCCTGATAGTAGTATAAAGTGTGACTACGACCGCGCGCACCAGCTGCCAGGTGGCACTCCATGGAGTGCCAACCGACAGCTGGTGCACAGGTGTGTAGTCACACAGGTTTTTGGGTGATTTTCGGGGAAGTTTGGCGTGTTTCGGACGCGTGTGAGCGTGTTATGGTAAGTGGTCATGAAAGAGAGTAAGTTGATGAGTGCCAGGTGGTGCGCGAGGTCGTCGTCGCAGCGCGGGTGTCTAGTCACAGGGGTTTGGGAATTTCCCGGAAGTTTGGCGCATGTCGGTCTTGAGTGGTGTGTGAGCAGGTGCGGCCCCCCACCCCACGCGCGCGGGTCTAGTCGACGAGGGATAGGGTAAGTGGTCAGGAAAGATGAGAGTAGTGTGAGAGTAAGTGGTAGAGTAAGTGATAGAGTAAGAAAATAGAAGGAAGAGGGAGGAAGGAGTAAAAGAGTTGATCGTGAGTTAGTGTGTAGAGGAGAAGGCAACACGGCCTGTTATGTTGTTTTGGGATGGGGGCTGGATGGAGCTTCCCCTTCGTCTGGAGAGAGTGCTCTGGGCTATTATGTGGTTAGACAAACCCATTGACTCCCCTACAGGAAGGTCTTAAGTGGTGATGTAAGAAATGCATGGAAAAGACACGGGACAGCACCTGGCTTTTTCTGTGTTCGGGTCAAGAAAGAGTG
>NC_091197.1:24995440-25106708 GCF_040958095.1 Procambarus clarkii
TACTGCTGTACCAACTGCTGCTGTACCAACTGCTGCTGTACCAACTGCTGTGCCAACTGCTGTGCTGCTGCTGTGAGTAGGAACAACACATGTAAACAAGGGCTAGGTAAGAAGTCAGTTGCTGCTATATTGTGCACTGTTGTGAACTTTTGCATTAAAATGCTTGTGTGCTTTGCAAAATTAAAGTAATTACAGTGAATTCTTGACTAACATATACAGTGCAGTAAGTGTTTAATATTCTGAGGAACATTTAAGTGATAAGTTACATTTATTCAGTAAAAAATGGCAAATATACCTCAGTTTCCTGCATTTGATCCTGACTGTGACCAGACAAACCTGTCACAGAGGTGGGTCAAATGGCTTAAAAAGTTTGAAAATTTGTTGATAGTTTCTGACATCAAAAGTGCTGAAAGAAAGCGTGCCTTTCTACTTCATTATGCAGGTGATAGAGTTTGTGACATCTTTGACACACTGAAAGACACTGGTGGTGCCAAAGATTATGACACTGCCAAAGCCAAACTAACAGAGCATTTCAAACCAAGGCAAAATACTGCAATGGAAATTATGCATTTCAGGAGAGCAAAACAACTCTCTAATGAAACTGTGGATCAATACCACACACGTCTGCAGGGTTTAGCAGCCCATTGTGAGTTTGCTGATGTTGACAAAGAAATCAAACAGCAAATAATTGAAACATGCACATCTACACGTCTCCGTCGAAGAGCTCTAGAACTTGTTGATGATGAAAGTTAAGTTCTCTTACCAAGATACTGGATATTGCTCGTCGAATGGAAGATGCTGCACGTGATGCTCGTGTCATGGAGTGCAGTGCTAATAACGGTTCTGCCACTGTTACTAACAGTGATGAGGTACGTAAGGTTCAGGGAGGACATCGCAATCAAAGAAGATATGCCAAACCTAACAGTAAATTTAGCCGAGAACCACGTCACAACTGGGGTCAAGGAACAAGGCTCAAGCAGTCACAACGACCCACATCAGAGGGTGTCAACAATAAATGTTACAATTGTGGAGGAGACTACCCACACCAAGATAATGTTTGTCCTGCTCAAGGTAAGAAGTGCTATGAGTGTGGAAAACTAGGTCATTTTGGTGCTATGTGTCGTTCCGCACTAAAGAAACCACAGTCAATGAATAAAAGCACTGTACGAGGATCAGGTCATAGGGGTCGAGGTGGTAAACACAATATTGCACCTCATATCCAGAATGTTAATAATATACAAGACAACATTTCATTACAACCAGTCTCAGATGACAGTGAATGTGATTATACTTATGGAGTACAAGCAATCACAGAATGGAATGATCTTCCAAACAACCCAGAGACATGTGTAAACATTGCTGGTATTTGTCTCAAAGTTCTCATTGACACTGGATCAAACATTGATACCATTGCTGAGTGCCACTATGAAAAATTTAAAAAACAGTTCCCAAAGCTTGAAAACTATAATGGCAAAGCCACTGCCTATGCTTCGAAGTTAGCCTTGCCAGTGATTGGAACTTTCACTGCAGAGATTAAGTCAAAGAATGCAATGCTCATTACTACATTCCATGTTGTTAGGAATGCAAAGGAGTCTTTACTCAGTTACAAGACTTCAACCAAATTGGGGCTACTTCAGCTTTCTAATGCTGTAGCAGTGGAATCTGCAAACAATGTTGATGGTATTGTTGCTGAATTTTCTGATCGATTTAAATCCATAGGTTGTTATACTGATAGCAAAGTACATCTGCATATCAACCCAGATGTAATTCCAGTTGCCCAACCACATCGCCGACAACCATTCCATACTCGCAAGAAAGTCGATGCTGAACTGGATAGGCTGATAGAACTAGATATCATTGAACCAGTAACAGGCCCAACACCATGGGTAAGCCCAATTGTCACTCCACCAAAGCCGAAGAATCCAGATGAGATACGCATTTGTGTGGACATGCGTGTTCCCAACAAGGCAATAATGCGTGAACGCCATCCTACACCGACTGTAGATGATATGATCTACCGCTTGAATGGTGCAACTGTATTCAGCAAGTTAGATTTAAACAAGGGCTATCATCAGCTTGAACTTGATGATGAGAGTCGCTTCATCACAACGTTTACGACACATCGAGGTCTGTATAGGTACAAGCGCCTGAGTTTTGGTATCAACAGTGCTGCCGAGGTATTCCAGCACATCATCAGCCAGGTATTGCAAGATATACCTAATGCTGACAACATGTCTGATGACATCATTGTTTATGGCCGTACCCAAGCTGAACACGACAAAGCTCTTCGTGCAACATTGCAACGCTTACGAGAAAAGAATTTGACGCTAAGCCGAGCAAAGTGTGAGTTCAATCAACATAAAATTGAATTCTTTGGACATGTACTTAGTGACAAAGGTCTGTCTCCAGATCCTAAGAAAGTTGCAGATATCAAGAACACTGCACCTCCTTCAACGTCCACTGAAGTACATAGTTTTCTGGGAATGGCAAACTACTGTTCTCGCTTCATTCCAGATTTTGCTACCATTACAAAGCCTCTACGTGAGCTCCTGAAGAAAAATGCATCATGGTACTGGAGCGATATCGAGCAAAATGCATTTGATGCTGTGAAAGATGCACTAGTAGAGAATGCGACTGCTGCATACTTTGATCCATCAATGGACACTGAGTTAACGGTGGATGCTAGTCCTGTTGGATTAGGTGCTGTTTTAGCCCAACACAAACCTGGTCAACCAGATTCCAGAGTAGTAATTGCCTACGCCAGCCGTTCTCTCACAGATGTTGAGCAACGATACAGTCATTCAGAGAAGGAAGCTCTTGCTCTTGTATGGGGCTGTGAACACTTCAATGTGTATCTGCTTGGTGCGCCCTTCACCACGATAGTCACTGACCACAAACCGTTGGAGACCATCTTCAATAATCCAAAGTCCAAACCACCAGCTCGCATTGAGAGATGGGCTCTTCGTCTGCAACCATACAACTTTACGGTGAAATACAAGCCGGGTGCAGGCAATCCCGCTGATTACATCAGTCGACATCCTGCCAACAGTTTCACCATCACCAAGCATCAGCAAGTTGCCGAGGAATATGTACACTCTGTAACCTGTGATGCAGTCCCTAAGGCTCTTACTCTTGATGAAATCCGTACTGCAACCCTAGAGGACCCAACTCTGCAAGCAACAGTGGATGCATTGACTAAGAAAAAGTTTCCACGCATCCCACCCTCAGGAGTTGACCAAGATGCATTCAAAGCACTTGAACGCATCCAGACAGAATTAAGTGTTACGCAACAACGCGACACTGTGCTGCGAGGTACTCGTATCGTTATTCCAGCTGTTCTCCAGCAACGTGCTCTGAAGCTTGCACATCAAGGACACCAAGGTCTTGTTAGGACCAAACAGCTGCTACGAGAAAAGGTGTGGTTTCCTGGCATTGATCGTCAAGCAAAGGATATGCATGATGCCTGTGTCCCTTGCCAAGCTGCAGTGGATACTTCAAGACCAACACCTCTACAACCTTCACCACTACCTGCTGCACCATGGACGGAAGTATCGATGGACTTCTGCGGACTACTACCAACTGGAGAGTACTTGATGGTAGTCATTGATGATCACTCACGTTATCCAGAAGTAGAAATCATCAATTCCACATCTGCAAAGGCCGTCATCCCAAAACTTGACAAGATCTTTTCAAACTTTGGCATTCCTGAAGTTGTCAAGACGGACAATGGACCGCCATTCAATGGACAAGACTTCGTCAACTTTTCTGAGCATATTGGATTCAAACACCGCCGTGTGATGCCACTACATCCCCAAGCAAATGGAGAAGTTGAGAGATTCATGCAACCTCTCATGAAAGCGGTACGCTGTGCTCATGCCGAAGGACGATCCTGGAAACAAGCTATGTATGCTTTTCTCAGGAACTACCGTGCAACACCGCATGGAACACTGGGCAAGTCACCTGGTGAACTTTTATTTGGACGTCCTATGAGAATCGCACTACCCGTCATGCCAGCCGAGGTAACGGATAAACGTCTCGCTCAGAAGGATGCACTAGCCAAGGGCAAAATGAAAATTGCTCATGATCAACGTGCAAAGGAACAGTTCATAAAGGTTGGTGACACTGTTCTTGTTAAAAAGAAAAAAGAGGGAAAGTTAGATATGCCGTATGATACAAAACCATATAAAGTGATTAGTGTAAAAGGAACTATGGTAACAGCTAGTAATAGAGATCATAGTATAACACGTAATATGGCTTATTTCAAAGTGATTCCAACTAGTGTAGAAAATGATGAAGTGCAAAGTCGTGCAAAAGAAAAAGAAAAAAATAGTTATAACCCGACAAACAATTCATCAAGGGATGTTATTGCATTTAATGACTCTCGTCCTAAACGTCATGTTAAACGCCCTACACGATTTGATGATTAATTGTGTTCCTATGTAATGAAAAGTATTTACTTATTGTGCTAAACTAAATTTAATATTGTTTGAATAATGCAGATATCTCATTCAATATTTTGTAACTTTGTATTACAGTTTCTTTCATGTTTGTTTAACATTGCATATGTATTTTTAACATTGAAATCCTTTGTGGAAAAGATTAAGTTGTTTAAATTCTTTGTGCGCTTAATTAATGTTAAATGTATGCAGTATCTCTTGATATGTTAATAACTTACTTTGTGTCAATAACTTTGCTTTGTGCTACAAGTATGGTAGACATCCTGTATTCATTCTTTTTAAAGAAAAGGAGGGATGTCATGTTCACAGAAAATGGTACCATCCGTTTTCTATGTGCGGCGGCTGGGACGCCAGGGAAGGAAGGTAAACAAGAGAGCGTACAGGACGCCCGCCAAGCTTGGTAGCTACTAGTCATGTAATCATATTAAGTATTAAAGTCAGTAACCAAGTCATGACTTTACATCAACCCTACAACCAAGACTTCCTCAGTAACACACAAACACCACAGATATCTTATGTTATGTTTATGAAGACCATCTCTTCTTATTTTTTTATCATTTTCACGCCCCACAGCTTTACAGTCTTCTCATATTCTTTTTCAAATAAAGTTTGTTTACTGTTTTCCAGTAGATCGGCCTCACATTACATATATTAATCAATTTTCAAATTCAGTTCAGTTTCTTTTCAATATCGCAGCTTTGTTGCCCCCTCAGCCCGTATCTAGTTCAAGACCTCTTATTATCAATGTCATTAATACGGTTATCATCAACCACGTATTGGATGTCTCTGTCATTCAGGCATCAACGTAGTATGTGTTTAATGAACGTGAGAATCACTTCATGTGTACTCATTTTAGTTTAGTTTAAAGTTTTACATCTTGAATTAATACCGCTATTGGATAGCTCAGACATTCAGTTAACATCTCAGTAAGTGAAAATCTTTTCATGTGAGCTCATTTTTAGTTTAGGATAAGGTTTTTCCATCGTGAAATGCTATTATCAGTAACCAGGTATTGGATGACACTACCATTCAGTTTACATCTCAGTAACTGTTTACTGAACATTGTTATCCATCCATGCAACCTCATTTTTAGTTTTAAGTTTCTACATCGTAAAAATAAAATATTACTATCACCAGCCGTGTATCGGATAGCTCAACCATTCAGTTAACATCTCAGTAAGTGAAAATCTTTTCATGTGAGCTCATTTTTAGTTTAGGATAAGGTTTTCCATCGTGAAATGCTATTATCAGTAGCCAGGTATTGGGTGGGTGGACCATCCAGTTTACATCTCAGTAACAGTTTACTGAACATAGATATCCCTCCATGTGACCTCATTTTTAGTTTAAGTTTCTCCATCGTAAATAAAAATAAAATATTACTATCACAATCCATGTATTGGCCTGCTCCGGCATTCAGTTTACATCTCAGTAAGTGTTTACTGAATGCAAAATCGCTACATGTGTGGTCATAAGGTTTTCTCATCGTGAAATGCTATTATCAGTAACCAGGTATTGGATGACACTACCATTCAGTTTACATCTCAGTAACTGTTTACTGATCATTGTTATCCATCCATGCAACCTCATTTTTTTAGTTTTAAGCTTCTACGTCGTAAAAAATAAAATATTACTATCACCAGCCATGTATCGGTAGCTCAACCATTCAGTTTACAGCTCAGTAACTGTTTACTGAACATAGTCATCCCTCCATGCGAGCTCATTTTTTAGTTTAAAGTTTCTCCATCGTAAAAAATAAAATATTACTATCACAAACCATGGATTGGGTGGGTCAACCATCCAGTTTACATCTCAGTAATAGTTTACTGAACATTGATATCCCTCCATGTGACCTCATTTTTAGTTTAAAGTTTCTCCATCCTAAATAAAAAATAAAATATTACTATCACAAACTTTGTATTGACCAGCTCCGGCATTCAGTTTACAACTCAGTAAGTGTTTACTGAATGCAAAATCGCTACATGTGTGGTCATTTAGTTTAAAGTTTCTCAATCTTAAAATATTACTATCAACATCAACCATGCATTGGCCGGCTTAGTCTTTCAGTTCACATCTCAGTAAGTGTTTACTGAATGCAAAATCGCTACATGTGTGGTCATTTAGTTTAAAGTTTCTCAATCTTTAAATATTACTATCATCAACCATGCATTGCCTGGCTAGTCTTTCAGTTTACATCTCAGTGAGTGTTAACTGATTGTGGAAATTATCACGTGTTAGCATTTAGTTTAGTTTCAAGTTTCAATTAAATACTAACATCATCCCCGTATTGGGCTGTCGGCATTCAGTTACCCACTCGGAGAGTGTTTACTGAACGTCGAAATCATTTCCTGTAGACACATTTTTTACTTGAACCCGTCTCCACTCCAAACCGGACCGCCGGTCCTGACTGGTTTACGATGGAGAAACTTAAACTAAAAATGAGGTCACATGGAGGGATATCTATGTTCAGTAAACTGTTACTGAGATGTAAACTGGATGGTCCACCCACCCAATACCTGGCTACTGATAATAGCATTTCACGATGGAAAACCTTATCCTAAACTAAAAATGAGCTCACATGAAAAGATTTTCACTTACTGAGATGTTAACTGAATGGTTGAGCTATCCGATACACGGCTGGTGATAGTAATATTTTATTTTTACGATGTAGAAACTTAAAACTAAAAATGAGGTTGCATGGATGGATAACAATGTTCAGTAAACAGTTACTGAGATGTAAACTGAATGGTAGTGTCATCCAATACCTGGTTACTGATAATAGCATTTCACGATGGAAAAACCTTATCCTAAACTAAAAATGAGCTCACATGAAAAGATTTTCACTTACTGAGATGTTAACTGAATGTCTGAGCTATCCAATAGCGGTATTAATTCAAGATGTAAAACTTTAAACTAAACTAAAATGAGTGCACATGAAGTGATTCTCACATTCATTAAACACATACTACGTTGATGCCTGAATGACAGAGACATCCAATACGTGGTTGATGATAACCGTATTAATGACATTGATAATAAGAGGTCTTGAACTAGATACGGGCTGAGGGGGCAACAAAGCTGCGATATTGAAAAGAAACTGAACTGAATTTGAAAATTGATTAATATATGTAATGTGAGGCCGATCTACTGGAAAACAGTAAACAAACTTTATTTGAAAAAGAATATGAGAAGACTGTAAAGCTGTGGGGCGTGAAAATGATAAAAAAATAAGAAGAGATGGTCTTCATAAACATAACATAAGATATCCATGACCGTAATTAAAGAATATCGGTCGATTTGCTATTGCATCAACTGAGATTCGATATGGGACCATTAGGGTTATAACCAACGAACTCTCTCCGTTTAGACGGTAGGCCTCCAGTTTGTGTGTGTGTGTGTGTGTGTGTGTGTGTGTGTGTTAGAGAGAAATAGATGTAGTAGATATAAAAAAAGGAAAAATACATATATTTGATAGGCGGGGTCCAAGAGCTAATAACTCGATTCTGCAGATACATATAGTAAATACAAGGAGAAAATAAATACACACACACACACACATTAATTGATAATGGACTGTTTGTGTGCGTATCCATGTGTACTATTGTCAAGACCGACAGACACGTGAAGCTATGTGTGTGTATGTGTACCTGTAATTGAACTGACATGTGTTCGGTAATTATCTGTATGTGTCTATTTTAAAGGTACACATTAGTGAATGTGTATTTATGTAAATTGATTGACATATGTACGTGTGCGCGCGATTAGTGTTACTGTAATTAATATGGTTAACATTTATACGTTTGAATGACATAGTTTCCCATTATTGTCACATTTTTTGTTACATGTCTACTATTGTCAAGATGGACAGACACGTCCAGCTATGAGTGTTTATGTGTACCAGTAATTGAACTGACATGTGTACTGCAACTATCTGCGTGTGTCCATTTTAAAGGAATATATTAGTGAATGTTTATTTATGTAAATTGATTGGAATATGTATGTGGACGCTCGGTTAGTGTTACTGTAATTTATATGGTTAACGTTTGAATGACATAGTTTCCCCTCATTGTCACATTTTTTGTTACTATTTCGCTGTTCACTCTCACTCTCTCTGAATCCTGTGGACTAATTGTGCTCACGTGTGTTTGTGTAGGGAAGGGGAACCATAGGCTTTTCAAACAATAATTTGCAACTATTTGCTAAGAAACATTTCAAATTATCATTTTAGTTTCTAATAAGTACTCTTTTTCCTAACATACAAGTCAATCACACAGTACCTAACCTCAGTCAGAAACACTTTTCTTACTATATCTCGAAACGTCTTTTGCATATATATCCTATCTTAAAAAATTAACAATTGTAATTCATAACTGCCAACCCCCCTCCCATCCAAAGCTTTCAAAGCCACCAAACATCATTCCTTTTCCTTAACCTCTCCCAAATTATCTTTTGCACCAATTCACAAACTAGGGGTCTTTATAGCTGAGTGGACGTCGCTCTCGACTCGTAATCGTAGCTCATTCGATCCCCCGGTGATGGAACAAACGGAAATCAGCAGAGTTTCTATCATTCTGATGCCCCTGTTACCTAGCAGTAAATATGTACCTGGGCGTTAGACAGCTGCTACGGGCTGCTTCCTGGGTGTGTGTGTGTGGAATGTTTTTTATTAGTTAGTAATAATTGATTGATTGACAGTTGAGAGGCGGACCGAAAGAGTAGAGGTCAACCCTCGCAAGCACAACTAGGTGAACACAACTAGATAAATACTAACCAACCACGATCTCGACAATCCATTACACACACAACCCCCCCCCCCTCCTCCTCCCCCCCCCCCAACTCCCCAAATCGTTGTACCTAAGTCAATAAAAAATTAAAACAAATCAATTAATTCACCAAAAATACTAACTATAAATAAAAGAACCAAATTTGAGACATACAGCGACTCCAGCGTGGTCTAGTCGGAAGAGAACGTGTTCTCATCTGGATAGATTGCGATCGAGTCTGTCGGAACGGGTGTGTAACTGCAGGGCACAAATATTTGTGTGTCCCCTCCTGCAGCTGCCTCTGTTTCGACAGGTTCCCTGGATAGCTGGAATTGGCCTGGCCCTTGGAAAGTGGGGAAGGGGTGAAATCCGTTGGGCCCACGGATGGATACCTTGGATCCATGGACCTAGAGCAGGTCTAATCACCTGGGATTCGAACCCACGGTGGGAATAAGGGAGGAGAAGGAAGGGGGGGGGAAGGATGTTTCCCTGGAACCAAACCTCACATAAACCCGGACACTCACACACACCCTCACCCGAACACTCACAGGGGCACTCACACTCACACAAACCCATAGACTGTGATAAGGGAGACCATCTGAGGGGACACAGATGGCCTCCTGGACCCACAGGTATAACCGGACTCACACGCACCCGGACACTCACAGGGACACTCACACTCACACACACTCGCCCGGATACTCACAGGGATATACACACTCACACACAGACACACATCCATAGACACAAACTGTGATAAGGGAGACCATCTGAGGGGACACAGATGGCCTCCTGGACACACAAGTATATATCAATATTTAATTTATTATTTATTATTTAAGTTTATTAAATAAGTAATCAAATTAGTGTGTTTTAATAAATTATTATTTTATTAAATTATTAAATAATTATATTAATAAAACAAATTAAATTAAATTTAATAATTAAATATTTTTTATTTAATTTACAAATATGACAGATTTTTTAAATATATATATATATATATATATATATATATATATATATATATATATATATATATATATATATATATATATATATATATATATATATATATACATGCGAACAAGCCTTAATGGTCCCCAGGACTATATGCAACTGAAAACTCACATGCCAGAAGTGACTCGAACCCATACTGCCAGGATCAATGCAACTGGTATGTACAGGACGCCTTAATCCGCTTGTGTCAATTTTAAAGGAATATATTAGTGAATATTTATTTATGTAAATTGATATAAATATATATATATATATATATATATATATATATATATATATATATATATATATATATATATATATATAAAGAGAATGTCTATGTAATAAGGCCACATGCTGGAGGCTGCAGCCATCCACAGATTTATTTTAAAATTTATTCATTAATATATTATTAGGGCTTATTATTACTAAATCATGTATTTGTAGAGGGAATGGTCTGGGGTAGGGAACGGGCATAGGTTGGTCAGTGTTGACTTTAGCTAAAGGATTTAGGAATAATTATTATTCTTATCACTCCCCCCCCCCCCTACCAATTTAATTAAAGTTAATTGTAAAATAATGCTTGAGATGGCTGAAGACTTTTTCGTACTTAGAAAAAACCTAAATTAAACACATAAAGAAGTTTATTGGTCCTGATTTAAGTTAAAGGAAAAGGGGCAAAGGTGGTGGGGGGGGGAGGATACGGGATTTAGAGGTGGAATGAAGAGAGGGAACAGGGGGAGTGGTGCAGGTGAAACAGGGAGCAAGAGGGGGGAACAGGGGGTGCTGTACAGGTGAAACAGAGAGGAAGAGGGGGGAACAGGGGGAGTGGTGCAGATGAAACAGGGATGAAGAGGGAGAAACAGAGGGGAGTGGTGCAGGTGAAACAGGGATGAAGAGGGAGGAACAGTGGGAGTGGTGCAGGTGAAACAGGGATGGGGATGGGGGAACAGGGGGAGTGGTGCAGGTGAAACAGGGATGGGGATGGGGGAACAGGGGGAGTGGTGCAGGTGAAACAGGGATGGGGATCGGGGAACAGGGGGAGTGGTGCAGGTGAAACAGGGATGCAGAGGGAGAAACAGGGGGGAGTGGTGCAGGTGAAACAGGGATTAAAGGTAAATTTATATAAGTAGATAGATGGATGTTTACATTGATTGCTAAATATATACATTGACGGATAGACGGATGCATAGATGCATCCGTCTATCTGATGGATGGAAAGACATATGAGTAGATGGATGGATAGACAGAAGAGTTGATGCTCGGATAAATGGAATATAAATGTATATAATGATAAATGGTTGGTTTAATTGAAGATAAATTGATGGATTGACAGATATAAGTAGATAGATAGGTGGATCCATTGATGGATTCATTTGTGGTTATCTCTTGAGGTTCTTCTTGAGATGATTTCGGGGCTTTAGTGTCCCCGCGGTTCGGTCCTCGACCAGGCCTCCACCACCAGGAAGCAGCCCGTGACAGCTGACTAACACCCAGGTACCTGTTTTACTGCAAGGTAACAGGGGCACAGGGTGAAAGAAACTCTGCCCATTGTTTCTCGGCGGCGCCCGGAATCGAACCCGGGACCACAGGATCACAAGTCCAGTGTCCAGTGTGCTGTCCGCTTGGCCGACTGGCTCCCCGGTCGGAGGGGAGCCGGTGAACAGGAAAATCAGGTTAAAGAATATCGGTCGATTTGCTATTGCATCAACTGAGATTCGATATGGGACCATTAGGGTTATAACCAACGAACTCTCTCCGTTTAGACGGTAGGCCTCCAGTTTGTGTGTGTGTGTGTGTGTGTGTGTGTGTTAGAGAGAAATAGATGTAGTAGATATAAAAAAAGGAAAAATACATATATTTGATAGGCGGGGTCCAAGAGCTAATAACTCGATTCTGCAGATACATATAGTAAATACAAGGAGAAAATAAATACACACACACACACACATTAATTGATAATGGACTGTTTGTGTGCGTATCCATGTGTACTATTGTCAAGACCGACAGACACGTGAAGCTATGTGTGTGTATGTGTACCTGTAATTGAACTGACATGTGTACGGTAATTATCTGTATGTGTCCATTTTAAAGGTACACATTAGTGAATGTGTATTTATGTAAATTGATTGACATATGTACGTGTGCGCGCGATTAGTGTTACTGTAATTAATATGGTTAACATTTATACGTTTGAATGACATAGTTTCCCATTATTGTCACATTTTTTGTTACATGTCTACTATTGTCAAGATGGACAGACACGTCCAGCTATGAGTGTTTATGTGTACCAGTAATTGAACTGACATGTGTACTGCAACTATCTGCGTGTGTCCATTTTAACGGAATATATTAGTGAATGTTTATTTATGTAAATTGATTGGAATATGTATGTGGACGCTCGGTTAGTGTTACTGTAATTTATATGGTTAACGTTTGAATGACATAGTTTCCCCTCATTGTCACATTTTTTGTTACTATTTCGCTGTTCACTCTCACTCTCTCTGAATCCTGTGGACTAATTGTGCTCACGTGTGTTTGTGTAGGGAAGGGGAACCATAGGCTTTTCAAACAATAATTTGCAACTATTTGCTAAGAAACATTTCAAATTATCATTTTAGTTTCTAATAAGTACTCTTTTTCCTAACATACAAGTCAATCACACAGTACCTAACCTCAGTCAGAAACACTTTTCTTACTATATCTCGAAACGTCTTTTGCATATATATCCTATCTTAAAAAATTAACAATTTTAATTCATAACTGCCAACCCCCCTCCCATCCAAAGCTTTCAAAGCCACCAAACATCATTCCTTTTCCTTAACCTCTCCCAAATTATCTTTTGCACCAATTCACAAACTAGGGGTCTTTATAGCTGAGTGGACGTCGCTCTCGACTCGTAATCGTAGCTCATTCGATCCCCCGGTGATGGAACAAACGGAAATCAGCAGAGTTTCTATCATTCTGATGCCCCTGTTACCTAGCAGTAAATATGTACCTGGGCGTTAGACAGCTGCTACGGGCTGCTTCCTGGGTGTGTGTGTGTGGAATGTTTTTTATTAGTTAGTAATAATTGATTGATTGACAGTTGAGAGGCGGACCGAAAGAGTAGAGGTCAACCCTCGCAAGCACAACTAGGTGAACACAACTAGATAAATACTAACCAACCACGATCTCGACAATCCATTACACACACAACCCCCCCCCCCCCTCCTCCTCCCCCCCCCCCCCAACTCCCCAAATCGTTGTACCTAAGTCAATAAAAAATTAAAACAAATCAATTAATTCACCAAAAATACTAACTATAAATAAAAGAACCAAATTTGAGACATACAGCGACTCCAGCGTGGTCTAGTCGGAAGAGAACGTGTTCTCATCTGGATAGATTGCGATCGAGTCTGTCGGAACGGGTGTGTAACTGCAGGGCACAAATATTTGTGTGTCCCCTCCTGCAGCTGCCTCTGTTTCGACAGGTTCCCTGGATAGCTGGAATTGGCCTGGCCCTTGGAAAGTGGGGAAGGGGTGAAATCCGTTGGGCCCACGGATGGATACCTTGGATCCATGGACCTAGAGCAGGTCTAATCACCTGGGATTCGAACCCACGGTGGGAATAAGGGAGGAGAAGGAAGGGGGGGGGGAAGGATGTTTCCCTGGAACCAAACCTCACATAAACCCGGACACTCACACACACCCTCACCCGAACACTCACAGGGGCACTCACACTCACACAAACCCATAGACTGTGATAAGGGAGACCATCTGAGGGGACACAGATGGCCTCCTGGACCCACAGGTATAACCGGACTCACACGCACCCGGACACTCACAGGGACACTCACACTCACACACACTCGCCCGGATACTCACAGGGATATACACACTCACACACAGACACACATCCATAGACACAAACTGTGATAAGGGAGACCATCTGAGGGGACACAGATGGCCTCCTGGACACACAAGTATATATCAATATTTAATTTATTATTTATTATTTAAGTTTATTAAATAAGTAATCAAATTAGTGTGTTTTAATAAATTATTATTTTATTAAATTATTAAATAATTATATTAATAAAACAAATTAAATTAAATTTAATAATTAAATATTTTTTATTTAATTTACAAATATGACAGATTTTTTAAATATATATATATATATATATATATATATATATATATATATATATATATATATATATATATATATATATATACATGCGAACAAGCCTTAATGGTCCCCAGGACTATATGCAACTGAAAACTCACATGCCAGAAGTGACTCGAACCCATACTGCCAGGATCAATGCAACTGGTATGTACAGGACGCCTTAATCCGCTTGTGTCAATTTTAAAGGAATATATTAGTGAATATTTATTTATGTAAATTGATATAAATATATATATATATATATATATATATATATATATATATATATATATATATATATATATATATATATATATATAAAGAGAATGTCTATGTAATAAGGCCACATGCTGGAGGCTGCAGCCATCCACAGATTTATTTTAAAATTTATTCATTAATATATTATTAGGGCTTATTATTACTAAATCATGTATTTGTAGAGGGAATGGTCTGGGGTAGGGAACGGGCATAGGTTGGTCAGTGTTGACTTTAGCTAAAGGATTTAGGAATAATTATTATTCTTATCACTCCCCCCCCCCCTACCAATTTAATTAAAGTTAATTGTAAAATAATGCTTGAGATGGCTGAAGACTTTTTCGTACTTAGAAAAAACCTAAATTAAACACATAAAGAAGTTTATTGGTCCTGATTTAAGTTAAAGGAAAAGGGGCAAAGGTGGTGGGGGGGGGGGAGGATACGGGATTTAGAGGTGGAATGAAGAGAGGGAACAGGGGGAGTGGTGCAGGTGAAACAGGGAGCAAGAGGGGGGAACAGGGGGTGCTGTACAGGTGAAACAGAGAGGAAGAGGGGGGAACAGGGGGAGTGGTGCAGATGAAACAGGGATGAAGAGGGAGAAACAGAGGGGAGTGGTGCAGGTGAAACAGGGATGAAGAGGGAGGAACAGTGGGAGTGGTGCAGGTGAAACAGGGATGGGGATGGGGGAACAGGGGGAGTGGTGCAGGTGAAACAGGGATGGGGATGGGGGAACAGGGGGAGTGGTGCAGGTGAAACAGGGATGGGGATCGGGGAACAGGGGGAGTGGTGCAGGTGAAACAGGGATGCAGAGGGAGAAACAGGGGGGAGTGGTGCAGGTGAAACAGGGATTAAAGGTAAATTTATATAAGTAGATAGATGGATGTTTACATTGATTGCTAAATATATACATTGACGGATAGACGGATGCATAGATGCATCCGTCTATCTGATGGATGGAAAGACATATGAGTAGATGGATGGATAGACAGAAGAGTTGATGCTCGGATAAATGGAATATAAATGTATATAATGATAAATGGTTGGTTTAATTGAAGATAAATTGATGGATTGACAGATATAAGTAGATAGATAGGTGGATCCATTGATGGATTCATTTGTGGTTATCTCTTGAGGTTCTTCTTGAGATGATTTCGGGGCTTTAGTGTCCCCGCGGTTCGGTCCTCGACCAGGCCTCCACCACCAGGAAGCAGCCCGTGACAGCTGACTAACACCCAGGTACCTGTTTTACTGCAAGGTAACAGGGGCACAGGGTGAAAGAAACTCTGCCCATTGTTTCTCGGCGGCGCCCGGAATCGAACCCGGGACCACAGGATCACAAGTCCAGTGTCCAGTGTGCTGTCCGCTTGGCCGACTGGCTCCCCGGTCGGAGGGGAGCCGGTGAACAGGAAAATCAGGTTAAAGAATATCGGTCGATTTGCTATTGCATCAACTGAGATTCGATATGGGACCATTAGGGTTATAACCAACGAACTCTCTCCGTTTAGACGGTAGGCCTCCAGTTTGTGTGTGTGTGTGTGTGTGTGTGTGTGTGTTAGAGAGAAATAGATGTAGTAGATATAAAAAAAGGAAAAATACATATATTTGATAGGCGGGGTCCAAGAGCTAATAACTCGATTCTGCAGATACATATAGTAAATACAAGGAGAAAATAAATACACACACACACACACATTAATTGATAATGGACTGTTTGTGTGCGTATCCATGTGTACTATTGTCAAGACCGACAGACACGTGAAGCTATGTGTGTGTATGTGTACCTGTAATTGAACTGACATGTGTACGGTAATTATCTGTATGTGTCCATTTTAAAGGTACACATTAGTGAATGTGTATTTATGTAAATTGATTGACATATGTACGTGTGCGCGCGATTAGTGTTACTGTAATTAATATGGTTAACATTTATACGTTTGAATGACATAGTTTCCCATTATTGTCACATTTTTTGTTACATGTCTACTATTGTCAAGATGGACAGACACGTCCAGCTATGAGTGTTTATGTGTACCAGTAATTGAACTGACATGTGTACTGCAACTATCTGCGTGTGTCCATTTTAACGGAATATATTAGTGAATGTTTATTTATGTAAATTGATTGGAATATGTATGTGGACGCTCGGTTAGTGTTACTGTAATTTATATGGTTAACGTTTGAATGACATAGTTTCCCCTCATTGTCACATTTTTTGTTACTATTTCGCTGTTCACTCTCACTCTCTCTGAATCCTGTGGACTAATTGTGCTCACGTGTGTTTGTGTAGGGAAGGGGAACCATAGGCTTTTCAAACAATAATTTGCAACTATTTGCTAAGAAACATTTCAAATTATCATTTTAGTTTCTAATAAGTACTCTTTTTCCTAACATACAAGTCAATCACACAGTACCTAACCTCAGTCAGAAACACTTTTCTTACTATATCTCGAAACGTCTTTTGCATATATATCCTATCTTAAAAAATTAACAATTTTAATTCATAACTGCCAACCCCCCTCCCATCCAAAGCTTTCAAAGCCACCAAACATCATTCCTTTTCCTTAACCTCTCCCAAATTATCTTTTGCACCAATTCACAAACTAGGGGTCTTTATAGCTGAGTGGACGTCGCTCTCGACTCGTAATCGTAGCTCATTCGATCCCCCGGTGATGGAACAAACGGAAATCAGCAGAGTTTCTATCATTCTGATGCCCCTGTTACCTAGCAGTAAATATGTACCTGGGCGTTAGACAGCTGCTACGGGCTGCTTCCTGGGTGTGTGTGTGTGGAATGTTTTTTATTAGTTAGTAATAATTGATTGATTGACAGTTGAGAGGCGGACCGAAAGAGTAGAGGTCAACCCTCGCAAGCACAACTAGGTGAACACAACTAGATAAATACTAACCAACCACGATCTCGACAATCCATTACACACACAACCCCCCCCCCCTCCTCCTCCCCCCCCCCCCAACTCCCCAAATCGTTGTACCTAAGTCAATAAAAAATTAAAACAAATCAATTAATTCACCAAAAATACTAACTATAAGTAAAAGAACCTAATTTGAGACATACAGCGACTCCAGCGTGGTCTAGTCGGAAGAGAACGTGTTCTCATCTGGATAGATTGCGATCGAGTCTGTCGGAACGGGTGTGTAACTGCAGGGCACAAATATTTGTGTGTCCCCTCCTGCAGCTGCCTCTGTTTCGACAGGTTCCCTGGATAGCTGGAATTGGCCTGGCCCTTGGAAAGTGGGGAAGGGGTGAAATCCGTTGGGCCCACGGATGGATACCTTGGATCCATGGACCTAGAGCAGGTCTAATCACCTGGGATTCGAACCCACGGTGGGAATAAGGGAGGAGAAGGAAGGGGGGGGGGGAAGGATGTTTCCCTGGAACCAAACCTCACATAAACCCGGACACTCACACACACCCTCACCCGAACACTCACAGGGGCACTCACACTCACACAAACCCATAGACTGTGATAAGGGAGACCATCTGAGGGGACACAGATGGCCTCCTGGACCCACAGGTATAACCGGACTCACACGCACCCGGACACTCACAGGGACACTCACACTCACACACACTCGCCCGGATACTCACAGGGATATACACACTCACACACAGACACACATCCATAGACACAAACTGTGATAAGGGAGACCATCTGAGGGGACACAGATGGCCTCCTGGACACACAAGTATATATCAATATTTAATTTATTATTTATTATTTAAGTTTATTAAATAAGTAATCAAATTAGTGTGTTTTAATAAATTATTATTTTATTAAATTATTAAATAATTATATTAATAAAACAAATTAAATTAAATTTAATAATTAAATATTTTTTATTTAATTTACAAATATGACAGATTTTTTAAATATATATATATATATATATATATATATATATATATATATATATATATATATATATATATATATATATATATATATATATATATATATACATGCGAACAAGCCTTAATGGTCCCCAGGACTATATGCAACTGAAAACTCACATGCCAGAAGTGACTCGAACCCATACTGCCAGGATCAATGCAACTGGTATGTACAGGACGCCTTAATCCGCTTGTGTCAATTTTAAAGGAATATATTAGTGAATATTTATTTATGTAAATTGATATAAATATATATATATATATATATATATATATATATATATATATATATATATATATATATATATATATATATATATATATATATAAAGAGAATGTCTATGTAATAAGGCCACATGCTGGAGGCTGCAGCCATCCACAGATTTATTTTAAAATTTATTCATTAATATATTATTAGGGCTTATTATTACTAAATCATGTATTTGTAGAGGGAATGGTCTGGGGTAGGGAACGGGCATAGGTTGGTCAGTGTTGACTTTAGCTAAAGGATTTAGGAATAATTATTATTCTTATCACTCCCCCCCCCCCCTACCAATTTAATTAAAGTTAATTGTAAAATAATGCTTGAGATGGCTGAAGACTTTTTCGTACTTAGAAAAAACCTAAATTAAACACATAAAGAAGTTTATTGGTCCTGATTTAAGTTAAAGGAAAAGGGGCAAAGGTGGTGGGGGGGGGGAGGATACGGGATTTAGAGGTGGAATGAAGAGAGGGAACAGGGGGAGTGGTGCAGGTGAAACAGGGAGCAAGAGGGGGGAACAGGGGGTGCTGTACAGGTGAAACAGAGAGGAAGAGGGGGGAACAGGGGGAGTGGTGCAGATGAAACAGGGATGAAGAGGGAGAAACAGAGGGGAGTGGTGCAGGTGAAACAGGGATGAAGAGGGAGGAACAGTGGGAGTGGTGCAGGTGAAACAGGGATGGGGATGGGGGAACAGGGGGAGTGGTGCAGGTGAAACAGGGATGGGGATGGGGGAACAGGGGGAGTGGTGCAGGTGAAACAGGGATGGGGATCGGGGAACAGGGGGAGTGGTGCAGGTGAAACAGGGATGCAGAGGGAGAAACAGGGGGGAGTGGTGCAGGTGAAACAGGGATTAAAGGTAAATTTATATAAGTAGATAGATGGATGTTTACATTGATTGCTAAATATATACATTGACGGATAGACGGATGCATAGATGCATCCGTCTATCTGATGGATGGAAAGACATATGAGTAGATGGATGGATAGACAGAAGAGTTGATGCTCGGATAAATGGAATATAAATGTATATAATGATAAATGGTTGGTTTAATTGAAGATAAATTGATGGATTGACAGATATAAGTAGATAGATAGGTGGATCCATTGATGGATTCATTTGTGGTTATCTCTTGAGGTTCTTCTTGAGATGATTTCGGGGCTTTAGTGTCCCCGCGGTTCGGTCCTCGACCAGGCCTCCACCACCAGGAAGCAGCCCGTGACAGCTGACTAACACCCAGGTACCTGTTTTACTGCAAGGTAACAGGGGCACAGGGTGAAAGAAACTCTGCCCATTGTTTCTCGGCGGCGCCCGGAATCGAACCCGGGACCACAGGATCACAAGTCCAGTGTCCAGTGTGCTGTCCGCTTGGCCGACTGGCTCCCCGGTCGGAGGGGAGCCGGTGAACAGGCAAATCAGGTTAAAGAATATCGGTCGATTTGCTATTGCATCAACTGAGATTCGATATGGGACCATTAGGGTTATAACCAACGAACTCTCTCCGTTTAGACGGTAGGCCTCCAGTTTGTGTGTGTGTGTGTGTGTGTGTGTTAGAGAGAAATAGATGTAGTAGATATAAAAAAAGGAAAAATACATATATTTGATAGGCGGGGTCCAAGAGCTAATAACTCGATTCTGCAGATACATATAGTAAATACAAGGAGAAAATAAATACACACACACACACACATTAATTGATAATGGACTGTTTGTGTGCGTATCCATGTGTACTATTGTCAAGACCGACAGACACGTGAAGCTATGTGTGTGTATGTGTACCTGTAATTGAACTGACATGTGTACGGTAATTATCTGTATGTGTCCATTTTAAAGGTACACATTAGTGAATGTGTATTTATGTAAATTGATTGACATATGTACGTGTGCGCGCGATTAGTGTTACTGTAATTAATATGGTTAACATTTATACGTTTGAATGACATAGTTTCCCATTATTGTCACATTTTTTGTTACATGTCTACTATTGTCAAGATGGACAGACACGTCCAGCTATGAGTGTTTATGTGTACCAGTAATTGAACTGACATGTGTACTGCAACTATCTGCGTGTGTCCATTTTAAAGGAATATATTAGTGAATGTTTATTTATGTAAATTGATTGGAATATGTATGTGGACGCTCGGTTAGTGTTACTGTAATTTATATGGTTAACGTTTGAATGACATAGTTTCCCCTCATTGTCACATTTTTTGTTACTATTTCGCTGTTCACTCTCACTCTCTCTGAATCCTGTGGACTAATTGTGCTCACGTGTGTTTGTGTAGGGAAGGGGAACCATAGGCTTTTCAAACAATAATTTGCAACTATTTGCTAAGAAACATTTCAAATTATCATTTTAGTTTCTAATAAGTACTCTTTTTCCTAACATACAAGTCAATCACACAGTACCTAACCTCAGTCAGAAACACTTTTCTTACTATATCTCGAAACGTCTTTTGCATATATATCCTATCTTAAAAAATTAACAATTTTAATTCATAACTGCCAACCCCCCTCCCATCCAAAGCTTTCAAAGCCACCAAACATCATTCCTTTTCCTTAACCTCTCCCAAATTATCTTTTGCACCAATTCACAAACTAGGGGTCTTTATAGCTGAGTGGACGTCGCTCTCGACTCGTAATCGTAGCTCATTCGATCCCCCGGTGATGGAACAAACGGAAATCAGCAGAGTTTCTATCATTCTGATGCCCCTGTTACCTAGCAGTAAATATGTACCTGGGCGTTAGACAGCTGCTACGGGCTGCTTCCTGGGTGTGTGTGTGTGGAATGTTTTTTATTAGTTAGTAATAATTGATTGATTGACAGTTGAGAGGCGGGACCGAAAGAGTAGAGGTCAACCCTCGCAAGCACAACTAGGTGAACACAACTAGATAAATACTAACCAACCACGATCTCGACAATCCATTACACACACAACCCCCCCCCCCCTCCTCCTCCCCCCCCCCCAACTCCCCAAATCGTTGTACCTAAGTCAATAAAAAATTAAAACAAATCAATTAATTCACCAAAAATACTAACTATAAATAAAAGAACCAAATTTGAGACATACAGCGACTCCAGCGTGGTCTAGTCGGAAGAGAACGTGTTCTCATCTGGATAGATTGCGATCGAGTCTGTCGGAACGGGTGTGTAACTGCAGGGCACAAATATTTGTGTGTCCCCTCCTGCAGCTGCCTCTGTTTCGACAGGTTCCCTGGATAGCTGGAATTGGCCTGGCCCTTGGAAAGTGGGGAAGGGGTGAAATCCGTTGGGCCCACGGATGGATACCTTGGATCCATGGACCTAGAGCAGGTCTAATCACCTGGGATTCGAACCCACGGTGGGAATAAGGGAGGAGAAGGAAGGGGGGGGGGGAAGGATGTTTCCCTGGAACCAAACCTCACATAAACCCGGACACTCACACACACCCTCACCCGAACACTCACAGGGGCACTCACACTCACACATACCCATAGACTGTGATAAGGGAGACCATCTGAGGGGACACAGATGGCCTCCTGGACCCACAGGTATAACCGGACACACACGCACCCGGACACTCACAGGGACACTCACACTCACACACACTCGCCCGGATACTCACAGGGATATACACACTCACACACAGACACACATCCATAGACACAAACTGTGATAAGGGAGACCATCTGAGGGGACACAGATGGCCTCCTGGACACACAAGTATATATCAATATTTAATTTATTATTTATTATTTAAGTTTATTAAATAAGTAATCAAATTAGTGTGTTTTAATAAATTATTATTTTATTAAATTATTAAATAATTATATTAATAAAACAAATTAAATTAAATTTAATAATTAAATATTTTTTATTTAATTTACAAATATGACAGATTTTTTAAATATATATATATATATATATATATATATATATATATATATATATATATATATATATATATATATATATATATATATATATATATACATGCGAACAAGCCTTAATGGTCCCCAGGACTATATGCAACTGAAAACTCACATGCCAGAAGTGACTCGAACCCATACTGCCAGGATCAATGCAACTGGTATGTACAGGACGCCTTAATCCGCTTGTGTCAATTTTAAAGGAATATATTAGTGAATATTTATTTATGTAAATTGATATAAATATATATATATATATATATATATATATATATATATATATATATATATATATATATATATATATATATATATATATAAAGAGAATGTCTATGTAATAAGGCCACATGCTGGAGGCTGCAGCCATCCACAGATTTATTTTAAAATTTATTCATTAATATATTATTAGGGCTTATTATTACTAAATCATGTATTTGTAGAGGGAATGGTCTGGGGTAGGGAACGGGCATAGGTTGGTCAGTGTTGACTTTAGCTAAAGGATTTAGGAATAATTATTATTCTTATCACTCCCCCCCCCCCTACCAATTTAATTAAAGTTAATTGTAAAATAATGCTTGAGATGGCTGAAGACTTTTTCGTACTTAGAAAAAACCTAAATTAAACACATAAAGAAGTTTATTGGTCCTGATTTAAGTTAAAGGAAAAGGGGCAAAGGTGGTGGGGGGGGGGGAGGATACGGGATTTAGAGGTGGAATGAAGAGAGGGAACAGGGGGAGTGGTGCAGGTGAAACAGGGAGCAAGAGGGGGGAACAGGGGGTGCTGTACAGGTGAAACAGAGAGGAAGAGGGGGGAACAGGGGGAGTGGTGCAGATGAAACAGGGATGAAGAGGGAGAAACAGAGGGGAGTGGTGCAGGTGAAACAGGGATGAAGAGGGAGGAACAGTGGGAGTGGTGCAGGTGAAACAGGGATGGGGATGGGGGAACAGGGGGAGTGGTGCAGGTGAAACAGGGATGGGGATGGGGGAACAGGGGGAGTGGTGCAGGTGAAACAGGGATGGGGATCGGGGAACAGGGGGAGTGGTGCAGGTGAAACAGGGATGCAGAGGGAGAAACAGGGGGGAGTGGTGCAGGTGAAACAGGGATTAAAGGTAAATTTATATAAGTAGATAGATGGATGTTTACATTGATTGCTAAATATATACATTGACGGATAGACGGATGCATAGATGCATCCGTCTATCTGATGGATGGAAAGACATATGAGTAGATGGATGGATAGACAGAAGAGTTGATGCTCGGATAAATGGAATATAAATGTATATAATGATAAATGGTTGGTTTAATTGAAGATAAATTGATGGATTGACAGATATAAGTAGATAGATAGGTGGATCCATTGATGGATTCATTTGTGGTTATCTCTTGAGGTTCTTCTTGAGATGATTTCGGGGCTTTAGTGTCCCCGCGGTTCGGTCCTCGACCAGGCCTCCACCACCAGGAAGCAGCCCGTGACAGCTGACTAACACCCAGGTACCTGTTTTACTGCAAGGTAACAGGGGCACAGGGTGAAAGAAACTCTGCCCATTGTTTCTCGGCGGCGCCCGGAATCGAACCCGGGACCACAGGATCACAAGTCCAGTGTCCAGTGTGCTGTCCGCTTGGCCGACTGGCTCCCCGGTCGGAGGGGAGCCGGTGAACAGGCAAATCAGGTTAAAGAATATCGGTCGATTTGCTATTGCATCAACTGAGATTCGATATGGGACCATTAGGGTTATAACCAACGAACTCTCTCCGTTTAGACGGTAGGCCTCCAGTTTGTGTGTGTGTGTGTGTGTGTGTGTTAGAGAGAAATAGATGTAGTAGATATAAAAAAAGGAAAAATACATATATTTGATAGGCGGGGTCCAAGAGCTAATAACTCGATTCTGCAGATACATATAGTAAATACAAGGAGAAAATAAATACACACACACACACACATTAATTGATAATGGACTGTTTGTGTGCGTATCCATGTGTACTATTGTCAAGACCGACAGACACGTGAAGCTATGTGTGTGTATGTGTACCTGTAATTGAACTGACATGTGTACGGTAATTATCTGTATGTGTCCATTTTAAAGGTACACATTAGTGAATGTGTATTTATGTAAATTGATTGACATATGTACGTGTGCGCGCGATTAGTGTTACTGTAATTAATATGGTTAACATTTATACGTTTGAATGACATAGTTTCCCATTATTGTCACATTTTTTGTTACATGTCTACTATTGTCAAGATGGACAGACACGTCCAGCTATGAGTGTTTATGTGTACCAGTAATTGAACTGACATGTGTACTGCAACTATCTGCGTGTGTCCATTTTAAAGGAATATATTAGTGAATGTTTATTTATGTAAATTGATTGGAATATGTATGTGGACGCTCGGTTAGTGTTACTGTAATTTATATGGTTAACGTTTGAATGACATAGTTTCCCCTCATTGTCACATTTTTTGTTACTATTTCGCTGTTCACTCTCACTCTCTCTGAATCCTGTGGACTAATTGTGCTCACGTGTGTTTGTGTAGGGAAGGGGAACCATAGGCTTTTCAAACAATAATTTGCAACTATTTGCTAAGAAACATTTCAAATTATCATTTTAGTTTCTAATAAGTACTCTTTTTCCTAACATACAAGTCAATCACACAGTACCTAACCTCAGTCAGAAACACTTTTCTTACTATATCTCGAAACGTCTTTTGCATATATATCCTATCTTAAAAAATTAACAATTTTAATTCATAACTGCCAACCCCCCTCCCATCCAAAGCTTTCAAAGCCACCAAACATCATTCCTTTTCCTTAACCTCTCCCAAATTATCTTTTGCACCAATTCACAAACTAGGGGTCTTTATAGCTGAGTGGACGTCGCTCTCGACTCGTAATCGTAGCTCATTCGATCCCCCGGTGATGGAACAAACGGAAATCAGCAGAGTTTCTATCATTCTGATGCCCCTGTTACCTAGCAGTAAATATGTACCTGGGCGTTAGACAGCTGCTACGGGCTGCTTCCTGGGTGTGTGTGTGTGGAATGTTTTTTATTAGTTAGTAATAATTGATTGATTGACAGTTGAGAGGCGGACCGAAAGAGTAGAGGTCAACCCTCGCAAGCACAACTAGGTGAACACAACTAGATAAATACTAACCAACCACGATCTCGACAATCCATTACACACACAACCCCCCCCCCTCCTCCTCCCCCCCCCCCCAACTCCCCAAATCGTTGTACCTAAGTCAATAAAAAATTAAAACAAATCAATTAATTCACCAAAAATACTAACTATAAATAAAAGAACCAAATTTGAGACATACAGCGACTCCAGCGTGGTCTAGTCGGAAGAGAACGTGTTCTCATCTGGATAGATTGCGATCGAGTCTGTCGGAACGGGTGTGTAACTGCAGGGCACAAATATTTGTGTGTCCCCTCCTGCAGCTGCCTCTGTTTCGACAGGTTCCCTGGATAGCTGGAATTGGCCTGGCCCTTGGAAAGTGGGGAAGGGGTGAAATCCGTTGGGCCCACGGATGGATACCTTGGATCCATGGACCTAGAGCAGGTCTAATCACCTGGGATTCGAACCCACGGTGGGAATAAGGGAGGAGAAGGAAGGGGGGGGGGGGAAGGATGTTTCCCTGGAACCAAACCTCACATAAACCCGGACACTCACACACACCCTCACCCGAACACTCACAGGGGCACTCACACTCACACATACCCATAGACTGTGATAAGGGAGACCATCTGAGGGGACACAGATGGCCTCCTGGACCCACAGGTATAACCGGACACACACGCACCCGGACACTCACAGGGACACTCACACTCACACACACTCGCCCGGATACTCACAGGGATATACACACTCACACACAGACACACATCCATAGACACAAACTGTGATAAGGGAGACCATCTGAGGGGACACAGATGGCCTCCTGGACACACAAGTATATATCAATATTTAATTTATTATTTATTATTTAAGTTTATTAAATAAGTAATCAAATTAGTGTGTTTTAATAAATTATTATTTTATTAAATTATTAAATAATTATATTAATAAAACAAATTAAATTAAATTTAATAATTAAATATTTTTTATTTAATTTACAAATATGACAGATTTTTTAAATATATATATATATATATATATATATATATATATATATATATATATATATATATATATATATATATATATATATATATATATATATATATACATGCGAACAAGCCTTAATGGTCCCCAGGACTATATGCAACTGAAAACTCACATGCCAGAAGTGACTCGAACCCATACTGCCAGGATCAATGCAACTGGTATGTACAGGACGCCTTAATCCGCTTGTGTCAATTTTAAAGGAATATATTAGTGAATATTTATTTATGTAAATTGATATAAATATATATATATATATATATATATATATATATATATATATATATATATATATATATATATATATATATATATATATATATAAAGAGAATGTCTATGTAATAAGGCCACATGCTGGAGGCTGCAGCCATCCACAGATTTATTTTAAAATTTATTCATTAATATATTATTAGGGCTTATTATTACTAAATCATGTATTTGTAGAGGGAATGGTCTGGGGTAGGGAACGGGCATAGGTTGGTCAGTGTTGACTTTAGCTAAAGGATTTAGGAATAATTATTATTCTTATCACTCCCCCCCCCCCTACCAATTTAATTAAAGTTAATTGTAAAATAATGCTTGAGATGGCTGAAGACTTTTTCGTACTTAGAAAAAACCTAAATTAAACACATAAAGAAGTTTATTGGTCCTGATTTAAGTTAAAGGAAAAGGGGCAAAGGTGGTGGGGGGGGGGGAGGATACGGGATTTAGAGGTGGAATGAAGAGAGGGAACAGGGGGAGTGGTGCAGGTGAAACAGGGAGCAAGAGGGGGGAACAGGGGGTGCTGTACAGGTGAAACAGAGAGGAAGAGGGGGGAACAGGGGGAGTGGTGCAGATGAAACAGGGATGAAGAGGGAGAAACAGAGGGGAGTGGTGCAGGTGAAACAGGGATGAAGAGGGAGGAACAGTGGGAGTGGTGCAGGTGAAACAGGGATGGGGATGGGGGAACAGGGGGAGTGGTGCAGGTGAAACAGGGATGGGGATGGGGGAACAGGGGGAGTGGTGCAGGTGAAACAGGGATGGGGATCGGGGAACAGGGGGAGTGGTGCAGGTGAAACAGGGATGCAGAGGGAGAAACAGGGGGGAGTGGTGCAGGTGAAACAGGGATTAAAGGTAAATTTATATAAGTAGATAGATGGATGTTTACATTGATTGCTAAATATATACATTGACGGATAGACGGATGCATAGATGCATCCGTCTATCTGATGGATGGAAAGACATATGAGTAGATGGATGGATAGACAGAAGAGTTGATGCTCGGATAAATGGAATATAAATGTATATAATGATAAATGGTTGGTTTAATTGAAGATAAATTGATGGATTGACAGATATAAGTAGATAGATAGGTGGATCCATTGATGGATTCATTTGTGGTTATCTCTTGAGGTTCTTCTTGAGATGATTTCGGGGCTTTAGTGTCCCCGCGGTTCGGTCCTCGACCAGGCCTCCACCACCAGGAAGCAGCCCGTGACAGCTGACTAACACCCAGGTACCTGTTTTACTGCAAGGTAACAGGGGCACAGGGTGAAAGAAACTCTGCCCATTGTTTCTCGGCGGCGCCCGGAATCGAACCCGGGACCACAGGATCACAAGTCCAGTGTCCAGTGTGCTGTCCGCTTGGCCGACTGGCTCCCCGGTCGGAGGGGAGCCGGTGAACAGGCAAATCAGGTTAAAGAATATCGGTCGATTTGCTATTGCATCAACTGAGATTCGATATGGGACCATTAGGGTTATAACCAACGAACTCTCTCCGTTTAGACGGTAGGCCTCCAGTTTGTGTGTGTGTGTGTGTGTGTGTGTGTTAGAGAGAAATAGATGTAGTAGATATAAAAAAAGGAAAAATACATATATTTGATAGGCGGGGTCCAAGAGCTAATAACTCGATTCTGCAGATACATATAGTAAATACAAGGAGAAAATAAATACACACACACACACACACATTAATTGATAATGGACTGTTTGTGTGCGTATCCATGTGTACTATTGTCAAGACCGACAGACACGTGAAGCTATGTGTGTGTATGTGTACCTGTAATTGAACTGACATGTGTACGGTAATTATCTGTATGTGTCCATTTTAAAGGTACACATTAGTGAATGTGTATTTATGTAAATTGATTGACATATGTACGTGTGCGCGCGATTAGTGTTACTGTAATTAATATGGTTAACATTTATACGTTTGAATGACATAGTTTCCCATTATTGTCACATTTTTTGTTACATGTCTACTATTGTCAAGATGGACAGACACGTCCAGCTATGAGTGTTTATGTGTACCAGTAATTGAACTGACATGTGTACTGCAACTATCTGCGTGTGTCCATTTTAAAGGAATATATTAGTGAATGTTTATTTATGTAAATTGATTGGAATATGTATGTGGACGCTCGGTTAGTGTTACTGTAATTTATATGGTTAACGTTTGAATGACATAGTTTCCCCTCATTGTCACATTTTTTGTTACTATTTCGCTGTTCACTCTCACTCTCTCTGAATCCTGTGGACTAATTGTGCTCACGTGTGTTTGTGTAGGGAAGGGGAACCATAGGCTTTTCAAACAATAATTTGCAACTATTTGCTAAGAAACATTTCAAATTATCATTTTAGTTTCTAATAAGTACTCTTTTTCCTAACATACAAGTCAATCACACAGTACCTAACCTCAGTCAGAAACACTTTTCTTACTATATCTCGAAACGTCTTTTGCATATATATCCTATCTTAAAAAATTAACAATTTTAATTCATAACTGCCAACCCCCCTCCCATCCAAAGCTTTCAAAGCCACCAAACATCATTCCTTTTCCTTAACCTCTCCCAAATTATCTTTTGCACCAATTCACAAACTAGGGGTCTTTATAGCTGAGTGGACGTCGCTCTCGACTCGTAATCGTAGCTCATTCGATCCCCCGGTGATGGAACAAACGGAAATCAGCAGAGTTTCTATCATTCTGATGCCCCTGTTACCTAGCAGTAAATATGTACCTGGGCGTTAGACAGCTGCTACGGGCTGCTTCCTGGGTGTGTGTGTGTGGAATGTTTTTTATTAGTTAGTAATAATTGATTGATTGACAGTTGAGAGGCGGACCGAAAGAGTAGAGGTCAACCCTCGCAAGCACAACTAGGTGAACACAACTAGATAAATACTAACCAACCACGATCTCGACAATCCATTACACACACAACCCCCCCCCCCTCCTCCTCCCCCCCCCCCAACTCCCCAAATCGTTGTACCTAAGTCAATAAAAAATTAAAACAAATCAATTAATTCACCAAAAATACTAACTATAAATAAAAGAACCAAATTTGAGACATACAGCGACTCCAGCGTGGTCTAGTCGGAAGAGAACGTGTTCTCATCTGGATAGATTGCGATCGAGTCTGTCGGAACGGGTGTGTAACTGCAGGGCACAAATATTTGTGTGTCCCCTCCTGCAGCTGCCTCTGTTTCGACAGGTTCCCTGGATAGCTGGAATTGGCCTGGCCCTTGGAAAGTGGGGAAGGGGTGAAATCCGTTGGGCCCACGGATGGATACCTTGGATCCATGGACCTAGAGCAGGTCTAATCACCTGGGATTCGAACCCACGGTGGGAATAAGGGAGGAGAAGGAAGGGGGGGGGGGAAGGATGTTTCCCTGGAACCAAACCTCACATAAACCCGGACACTCACACACACCCTCACCCGAACACTCACAGGGGCACTCACACTCACACATACCCATAGACTGTGATAAGGGAGACCATCTGAGGGGACACAGATGGCCTCCTGGACCCACAGGTATAACCGGACACACACGCACCCGGACACTCACAGGGACACTCACACTCACACACACTCGCCCGGATACTCACAGGGATATACACACTCACACACAGACACACATCCATAGACACAAACTGTGATAAGGGAGACCATCTGAGGGGACACAGATGGCCTCCTGGACACACAAGTATATATCAATATTTAATTTATTATTTATTATTTAAGTTTATTAAATAAGTAATCAAATTAGTGTGTTTTAATAAATTATTATTTTATTAAATTATTAAATAATTATATTAATAAAACAAATTAAATTAAATTTAATAATTAAATATTTTTTATTTAATTTACAAATATGACAGATTTTTTAAATATATATATATATATATATATATATATATATATATATATATATATATATATATATATATATATATATATACATGCGAACAAGCCTTAATGGTCCCCAGGACTATATGCAACTGAAAACTCACATGCCAGAAGTGACTCGAACCCATACTGCCAGGATCAATGCAACTGGTATGTACAGGACGCCTTAATCCGCTTGTGTCAATTTTAAAGGAATATATTAGTGAATATTTATTTATGTAAATTGATATAAATATATATATATATATATATATATATATATATATATATATATATATATATATATATATATATATATATATATATAAAGAGAATGTCTATGTAATAAGGCCACATGCTGGAGGCTGCAGCCATCCACAGATTTATTTTAAAATTTATTCATTAATATATTATTAGGGCTTATTATTACTAAATCATGTATTTGTAGAGGGAATGGTCTGGGGTAGGGAACGGGCATAGGTTGGTCAGTGTTGACTTTAGCTAAAGGATTTAGGAATAATTATTATTCTTATCACTCCCCCCCCCCCTACCAATTTAATTAAAGTTAATTGTAAAATAATGCTTGAGATGGCTGAAGACTTTTTCGTACTTAGAAAAAACCTAAATTAAACACATAAAGAAGTTTATTGGTCCTGATTTAAGTTAAAGGAAAAGGGGCAAAGGTGGTGGGGGGGGGGAGGATACGGGATTTAGAGGTGGAATGAAGAGAGGGAACAGGGGGAGTGGTGCAGGTGAAACAGGGAGCAAGAGGGGGGAACAGGGGGTGCTGTACAGGTGAAACAGAGAGGAAGAGGGGGGAACAGGGGGAGTGGTGCAGATGAAACAGGGATGAAGAGGGAGAAACAGAGGGGAGTGGTGCAGGTGAAACAGGGATGAAGAGGGAGGAACAGTGGGAGTGGTGCAGGTGAAACAGGGATGGGGATGGGGGAACAGGGGGAGTGGTGCAGGTGAAACAGGGATGGGGATGGGGGAACAGGGGGAGTGGTGCAGGTGAAACAGGGATGGGGATCGGGGAACAGGGGGAGTGGTGCAGGTGAAACAGGGATGCAGAGGGAGAAACAGGGGGGAGTGGTGCAGGTGAAACAGGGATTAAAGGTAAATTTATATAAGTAGATAGATGGATGTTTACATTGATTGCTAAATATATACATTGACGGATAGACGGATGCATAGATGCATCCGTCTATCTGATGGATGGAAAGACATATGAGTAGATGGATGGATAGACAGAAGAGTTGATGCTCGGATAAATGGAATATAAATGTATATAATGATAAATGGTTGGTTTAATTGAAGATAAATTGATGGATTGACAGATATAAGTAGATAGATAGGTGGATCCATTGATGGATTCATTTGTGGTTATCTCTTGAGGTTCTTCTTGAGATGATTTCGGGGCTTTAGTGTCCCCGCGGTTCGGTCCTCGACCAGGCCTCCACCACCAGGAAGCAGCCCGTGACAGCTGACTAACACCCAGGTACCTGTTTTACTGCAAGGTAACAGGGGCACAGGGTGAAAGAAACTCTGCCCATTGTTTCTCGGCGGCGCCCGGAATCGAACCCGGGACCACAGGATCACAAGTCCAGTGTCCAGTGTGCTGTCCGCTTGGCCGACTGGCTCCCCGGTCGGAGGGGAGCCGGTGAACAGGCAAATCAGGTTAAAGAATATCGGTCGATTTGCTATTGCATCAACTGAGATTCGATATGGGACCATTAGGGTTATAACCAACGAACTCTCTCCGTTTAGACGGTAGGCCTCCAGTTTGTGTGTGTGTGTGTGTGTGTGTTAGAGAGAAATAGATGTAGTAGATATAAAAAAAGGAAAAATACATATATTTGATAGGCGGGGTCCAAGAGCTAATAACTCGATTCTGCAGATACATATAGTAAATACAAGGAGAAAATAAATACACACACACACACACATTAATTGATAATGGACTGTTTGTGTGCGTATCCATGTGTACTATTGTCAAGACCGACAGACACGTGAAGCTATGTGTGTGTATGTGTACCTGTAATTGAACTGACATGTGTACGGTAATTATCTGTATGTGTCCATTTTAAAGGTACACATTAGTGAATGTGTATTTATGTAAATTGATTGACATATGTACGTGTGCGCGCGATTAGTGTTACTGTAATTAATATGGTTAACATTTATACGTTTGAATGACATAGTTTCCCATTATTGTCACATTTTTTGTTACATGTCTACTATTGTCAAGATGGACAGACACGTCCAGCTATGAGTGTTTATGTGTACCAGTAATTGAACTGACATGTGTACTGCAACTATCTGCGTGTGTCCATTTTAAAGGAATATATTAGTGAATGTTTATTTATGTAAATTGATTGGAATATGTATGTGGACGCTCGGTTAGTGTTACTGTAATTTATATGGTTAACGTTTGAATGACATAGTTTCCCCTCATTGTCACATTTTTTGTTACTATTTCGCTGTTCACTCTCACTCTCTCTGAATCCTGTGGACTAATTGTGCTCACGTGTGTTTGTGTAGGGAAGGGGAACCATAGGCTTTTCAAACAATAATTTGCAACTATTTGCTAAGAAACATTTCAAATTATCATTTTAGTTTCTAATAAGTACTCTTTTTCCTAACATACAAGTCAATCACACAGTACCTAACCTCAGTCAGAAACACTTTTCTTACTATATCTCGAAACGTCTTTTGCATATATATCCTATCTTAAAAAATTAACAATTTTAATTCATAACTGCCAACCCCCCTCCCATCCAAAGCTTTCAAAGCCACCAAACATCATTCCTTTTCCTTAACCTCTCCCAAATTATCTTTTGCACCAATTCACAAACTAGGGGTCTTTATAGCTGAGTGGACGTCGCTCTCGACTCGTAATCGTAGCTCATTCGATCCCCCGGTGATGGAACAAACGGAAATCAGCAGAGTTTCTATCATTCTGATGCCCCTGTTACCTAGCAGTAAATATGTACCTGGGCGTTAGACAGCTGCTACGGGCTGCTTCCTGGGTGTGTGTGTGTGGAATGTTTTTTATTAGTTAGTAATAATTGATTGATTGACAGTTGAGAGGCGGACCGAAAGAGTAGAGGTCAACCCTCGCAAGCACAACTAGGTGAACACAACTAGATAAATACTAACCAACCACGATCTCGACAATCCATTACACACACAACCCCCCCCCCCTCCTCCTCCCCCCCCCCCCCAACTCCCCATATCGTTGTACCTAAGTCAATAAAAAATTAAAACAAATCAATTAATTCACCAAAAATACTAACTATAAATAAAAGAACCAAATTTGAGACATACAGCGACTCCAGCGTGGTCTAGTCGGAAGAGAACGTGTTCTCATCTGGATAGATTGCGATCGAGTCTGTCGGAACGGGTGTGTAACTGCAGGGCACAAATATTTGTGTGTCCCCTCCTGCAGCTGCCTCTGTTTCGACAGGTTCCCTGGATAGCTGGAATTGGCCTGGCCCTTGGAAAGTGGGGAAGGGGTGAAATCCGTTGGGCCCACGGATGGATACCTTGGATCCATGGACCTAGAGCAGGTCTAATCACCTGGGATTCGAACCCACGGTGGGAATAAGGGAGGAGAAGGAAGGGGGGGGGGGGGAAGGATGTTTCCCTGGAACCAAACCTCACATAAACCCGGACACTCACACACACCCTCACCCGAACACTCACAGGGGCACTCACACTCACACATACCCATAGACTGTGATAAGGGAGACCATCTGAGGGGACACAGATGGCCTCCTGGACCCACAGGTATAACCGGACACACACGCACCCGGACACTCACAGGGACACTCACACTCACACACACTCGCCCGGATACTCACAGGGATATACACACTCACACACAGACACACATCCATAGACACAAACTGTGATAAGGGAGACCATCTGAGGGGACACAGATGGCCTCCTGGACACACAAGTATATATCAATATTTAATTTATTATTTATTATTTAAGTTTATTAAATAAGTAATCAAATTAGTGTGTTTTAATAAATTATTATTTTATTAAATTATTAAATAATTATATTAATAAAACAAATTAAATTAAATTTAATAATTAAATATTTTTTATTTAATTTACAAATATGACAGATTTTTTAAATATATATATATATATATATATATATATATATATATATATATATATATATATATATATATATATATATATATATATATATATATATACATTGCGAACAAGCCTTAATGGTCCCCAGGACTATATGCAACTGAAAACTCACATGCCAGAAGTGACTCGAACCCATACTGCCAGGATCAATGCAACTGGTATGTACAGGACGCCTTAATCCGCTTGTGTCAATTTTAAAGGAATATATTAGTGAATATTTATTTATGTAAATTGATATAAATATATATATATATATATATATATATATATATATATATATATATATATATATATATATATATATATATATATATATATATATAAAGAGAATGTCTATGTAATAAGGCCACATGCTGGAGGCTGCAGCCATCCACAGATTTATTTTAAAATTTATTCATTAATATATTATTAGGGCTTATTATTACTAAATCATGTATTTGTAGAGGGAATGGTCTGGGGTAGGGAACGGGCATAGGTTGGTCAGTGTTGACTTTAGCTAAAGGATTTAGGAATAATTATTATTCTTATCACTCCCCCCCCCCTACCAATTTAATTAAAGTTAATTGTAAAATAATGCTTGAGATGGCTGAAGACTTTTTCGTACTTAGAAAAAACCTAAATTAAACACATAAAGAAGTTTATTGGTCCTGATTTAAGTTAAAGGAAAAGGGGCAAAGGTGGTGGGGGGGGGGAGGATACGGGATTTAGAGGTGGAATGAAGAGAGGGAACAGGGGGAGTGGTGCAGGTGAAACAGGGAGCAAGAGGGGGGAACAGGGGGTGCTGTACAGGTGAAACAGAGAGGAAGAGGGGGGAACAGGGGGAGTGGTGCAGATGAAACAGGGATGAAGAGGGAGAAACAGAGGGGAGTGGTGCAGGTGAAACAGGGATGAAGAGGGAGGAACAGTGGGAGTGGTGCAGGTGAAACAGGGATGGGGATGGGGGAACAGGGGGAGTGGTGCAGGTGAAACAGGGATGGGGATGGGGGAACAGGGGGAGTGGTGCAGGTGAAACAGGGATGGGGATCGGGGAACAGGGGGAGTGGTGCAGGTGAAACAGGGATGCAGAGGGAGAAACAGGGGGGAGTGGTGCAGGTGAAACAGGGATTAAAGGTAAATTTATATAAGTAGATAGATGGATGTTTACATTGATTGCTAAATATATACATTGACGGATAGACGGATGCATAGATGCATCCGTCTATCTGATGGATGGAAAGACATATGAGTAGATGGATGGATAGACAGAAGAGTTGATGCTCGGATAAATGGAATATAAATGTATATAATGATAAATGGTTGGTTTAATTGAAGATAAATTGATGGATTGACAGATATAAGTAGATAGATAGGTGGATCCATTGATGGATTCATTTGTGGTTATCTCTTGAGGTTCTTCTTGAGATGATTTCGGGGCTTTAGTGTCCCCGCGGTTCGGTCCTCGACCAGGCCTCCACCACCAGGAAGCAGCCCGTGACAGCTGACTAACACCCAGGTACCTGTTTTACTGCAAGGTAACAGGGGCACAGGGTGAAAGAAACTCTGCCCATTGTTTCTCGGCGGCGCCCGGAATCGAACCCGGGACCACAGGATCACAAGTCCAGTGTCCAGTGTGCTGTCCGCTTGGCCGACTGGCTCCCCGGTCGGAGGGGAGCCGGTGAACAGGCAAATCAGGTTAAAGAATATCGGTCGATTTGCTATTGCATCAACTGAGATTCGATATGGGACCATTAGGGTTATAACCAACGAACTCTCTCCGTTTAGACGGTAGGCCTCCAGTTTGTGTGTGTGTGTGTGTGTGTGTTAGAGAGAAATAGATGTAGTAGATATAAAAAAAGGAAAAATACATATATTTGATAGGCGGGGTCCAAGAGCTAATAACTCGATTCTGCAGATACATATAGTAAATACAAGGAGAAAATAAATACACACACACACACACATTAATTGATAATGGACTGTTTGTGTGCGTATCCATGTGTACTATTGTCAAGACCGACAGACACGTGAAGCTATGTGTGTGTATGTGTACCTGTAATTGAACTGACATGTGTACGGTAATTATCTGTATGTGTCCATTTTAAAGGTACACATTAGTGAATGTGTATTTATGTAAATTGATTGACATATGTACGTGTGCGCGCGATTAGTGTTACTGTAATTAATATGGTTAACATTTATACGTTTGAATGACATAGTTTCCCATTATTGTCACATTTTTTGTTACATGTCTACTATTGTCAAGATGGACAGACACGTCCAGCTATGAGTGTTTATGTGTACCAGTAATTGAACTGACATGTGTACTGCAACTATCTGCGTGTGTCCATTTTAAAGGAATATATTAGTGAATGTTTATTTATGTAAATTGATTGGAATATGTATGTGGACGCTCGGTTAGTGTTACTGTAATTTATATGGTTAACGTTTGAATGACATAGTTTCCCCTCATTGTCACATTTTTTGTTACTATTTCGCTGTTCACTCTCACTCTCTCTGAATCCTGTGGACTAATTGTGCTCACGTGTGTTTGTGTAGGGAAGGGGAACCATAGGCTTTTCAAACAATAATTTGCAACTATTTGCTAAGAAACATTTCAAATTATCATTTTAGTTTCTAATAAGTACTCTTTTTCCTAACATACAAGTCAATCACACAGTACCTAACCTCAGTCAGAAACACTTTTCTTACTATATCTCGAAACGTCTTTTGCATATATATCCTATCTTAAAAAATTAACAATTTTAATTCATAACTGCCAACCCCCCTCCCATCCAAAGCTTTCAAAGCCACCAAACATCATTCCTTTTCCTTAACCTCTCCCAAATTATCTTTTGCACCAATTCACAAACTAGGGGTCTTTATAGCTGAGTGGACGTCGCTCTCGACTCGTAATCGTAGCTCATTCGATCCCCCGGTGATGGAACAAACGGAAATCAGCAGAGTTTCTATCATTCTGATGCCCCTGTTACCTAGCAGTAAATATGTACCTGGGCGTTAGACAGCTGCTACGGGCTGCTTCCTGGGTGTGTGTGTGTGGAATGTTTTTTATTAGTTAGTAATAATTGATTGATTGACAGTTGAGAGGCGGGCCGAAAGAGTAGAGGTCAACCCTCGCAAGCACAACTAGGTGAACACAACTAGATAAATACTAACCAACCACGATCTCGACAATCCATTACACACACAACCCCCCCCCCCTCCTCCTCCCCCCCCCCCAACTCCCCATATCGTTGTACCTAAGTCAATAAAAAATTAAAACAAATCAATTAATTCACCAAAAATACTAACTATAAATAAAAGAACCAAATTTGAGACATACAGCGACTCCAGCGTGGTCTAGTCGGAAGAGAACGTGTTCTCATCTGGATAGATTGCGATCGAGTCTGTCGGAACGGGTGTGTAACTGCAGGGCACAAATATTTGTGTGTCCCCTCCTGCAGCTGCCTCTGTTTCGACAGGTTCCCTGGATAGCTGGAATTGGCCTGGCCCTTGGAAAGTGGGGAAGGGGTGAAATCCGTTGGGCCCACGGATGGATACCTTGGATCCATGGACCTAGAGCAGGTCTAATCACCTGGGATTCGAACCCACGGTGGGAATAAGGGAGGAGAAGGAAGGGGGGGGGGGGAAGGATGTTTCCCTGGAACCAAACCTCACATAAACCCGGACACTCACACACACCCTCACCCGAACACTCACAGGGGCACTCACACTCACACATACCCATAGACTGTGATAAGGGAGACCATCTGAGGGGACCCAGATGGCCTCCTGGACCCACAGGTATAACCGGACACACACGCACCCGGACACTCACAGGGACACTCACACTCACACACACTCGCCCGGATACTCACAGGGATATACACACTCACACACAGACACACATCCATAGACACAAACTGTGATAAGGGAGACCATCTGAGGGGACACAGATGGCCTCCTGGACACACAAGTATATATCAATATTTAATTTATTATTTATTATTTAAGTTTATTAAATAAGTAATCAAATTAGTGTGTTTTAATAAATTATTATTTTATTAAATTATTAAATAATTATATTAATAAAACAAATTAAATTAAATTTAATAATTAAATATTTTTTATTTAATTTACAAATATGACAGATTTTTTAAATATATATATATATATATATATATATATATATATATATATATATATATATATATATACATGCGAACAAGCCTTAATGGTCCCCAGGACTATATGCAACTGAAAACTCACATGCCAGAAGTGACTCGAACCCATACTGCCAGGATCAATGCAACTGGTATGTACAGGACGCCTTAATCCGCTTGTGTCAATTTTAAAGGAATATATTAGTGAATATTTATTTATGTAAATTGATATAAATATATATATATATATATATATATATATATATATATATATATATATATATATATATATATATATATATATATATATATATATATATGTCGTACCTAGTAGCCAGAACTCACTTCTCAGCCTACTATTCAAGGCCCGATTTGCCTAATAAGCCAAGTTTTCCTGAATTAATATATTTACTATATTTTTTTTCTTATGAAATGATAAAGCAACCCTTTTCTCTATGTATGAGGTCATTTTTTTTTATTGGAGTTAAAATTAACGTAGATATATGACCGAACCTAACCAACCCTACCTAACCTAACCTAACCTATATTATCGGTAAGGTTAGGTTAGGTAGCCAAAAAAAGCTAGGTTAGGTTAGGTTAGGTAGGTTAGGTAGACGAAAAAAACATTAATTCATGAAAACTTGGCTTATTAGGCAAATCGGGCCTTGAATAGTAGGCTGAGAAGTGCGTTCTGGCTATTAGGTACGATATATATATATATATATATATATATATATATATATATATATATATATATATATATATATAAGAGAATGTCTATGTAATAAGGCCACATGCTGGAGGCTGCAGCCATCCACAGATTTATTTTAAAAATTATTCATTAATATATTATTAGGGCTTATTATTACTAAATCATGTATTTGTAGAGGGAATGGTCTGGGGTAGGGAACGGGCATCATAGGTTGGTCAGTGTTGACTTTAGCTAAAGGATTTAGGAATAATTATTATTCTTATCACTCTCCCCCCCCTACCAATTTAATTAAAGTTAATTGTAAAATAATGCTTGAGATGGCTGAAGACTTTTTCGTACTTAGAAAAAACCTAAATTAAACACATAAAGAAGTTTATTGGTCCTGATTTAAGTTAAAGGAAAAGGGGCAAAGGTGGTGGGGGGGGGGGAGGATACGGGATTTAGAGGTGGAATGAAGAGAGGGAACAGGGGGAGTGGTGCAGGTGAAACAGGGAGCAAGAGGGGGGAACAGGGGGTGCTGTACAGGTGAAACAGAGAGGAAGAGGGGGGAACAGGGGGAGTGGTGCAGATGAAACAGGGATGAAGAGGGAGAAACAGAGGGGAGTGGTGCAGGTGAAACAGGGATGAAGAGGGAGGAACAGTGGGAGTGGTGCAGGTGAAACAGGGATGGGGATGGGGGAACAGGGGGAGTGGTGCAGGTGAAACAGGGATGGGGATGGGGGAACAGGGGGAGTGGTGCAGGTGAAACAGGGATGGGGATCGGGGAACAGGGGGAGTGGTGCAGGTGAAACAGGGATGCAGAGGGAGAAACAGGGGGGAGTGGTGCAGGTGAAACAGGGATTAAAGGTAAATTTATATAAGTAGATAGATGGATGTTTACATTGATTGCTAAATATATACATTGACGGATAGACGGATGCATAGATGCATCCGTCTATCTGATGGATGGAAAGACATATGAGTAGATGGATGGATAGACAGAAGAGTTGATGCTCGGATAAATGGAATATAAATGTATATAATGATAAATGGTTGGTTTAATTGAAGATAAATTGATGGATTGACAGATATAAGTAGATAGATAGGTGGATCCATTGATGGATTCATTTGTGGTTATCTCTTGAGGTTCTTCTTGAGATGATTTCGGGGCTTTAGTGTCCCCGCGGTTCGGTCCTCGACCAGGCCTCCACCACCAGGAAGCAGCCCGTGACAGCTGACTAACACCCAGGTACCTGTTTTACTGCAAGGTAACAGGGGCACAGGGTGAAAGAAACTCTGCCCATTGTTTCTCGGCGGCGCCCGGAATCGAACCCGGGACCACAGGATCACAAGTCCAGTGTCCAGTGTGCTGTCCGCTTGGCCGACTGGCTCCCCGGTCGGAGGGGAGCCGGTGAACAGGCAAATCAGGTTAAAGAATATCGGTCGATTTGCTATTGCATCAACTGAGATTCGATATGGGACCATTAGGGTTATAACCAACGAACTCTCTCCGTTTAGACGGTAGGCCTCCAGTTTGTGTGTGTGTGTGTGTGTGTGTGTGTTAGAGAGAAATAGATGTAGTAGATATAAAAAAAGGAAAAATACATATATTTGATAGGCGGGGTCCAAGAGCTAATAACTCGATTCTGCAGATACATATAGTAAATACAAGGAGAAAATAAATACACACACACACACACACATTAATTGATAATGGACTGTTTGTGTGCGTATCCATGTGTACTATTGTCAAGACCGACAGACACGTGAAGCTATGTGTGTGTATGTGTACCTGTAATTGAACTGACATGTGTACGGTAATTATCTGTATGTGTCCATTTTAAAGGTACACATTAGTGAATGTGTATTTATGTAAATTGATTGACATATGTACGTGTGCGCGCGATTAGTGTTACTGTAATTAATATGGTTAACATTTATACGTTTGAATGACATAGTTTCCCATTATTGTCACATTTTTTGTTACATGTCTACTATTGTCAAGATGGACAGACACGTCCAGCTATGAGTGTTTATGTGTACCAGTAATTGAACTGACATGTGTACTGCAACTATCTGCGTGTGTCCATTTTAAAGGAATATATTAGTGAATGTTTATTTATGTAAATTGATTGGAATATGTATGTGGACGCTCGGTTAGTGTTACTGTAATTTATATGGTTAACGTTTGAATGACATAGTTTCCCCTCATTGTCACATTTTTTGTTACTATTTCGCTGTTCACTCTCACTCTCTCTGAATCCTGTGGACTAATTGTGCTCACGTGTGTTTGTGTAGGGAAGGGGAACCATAGGCTTTTCAAACAATAATTTGCAACTATTTGCTAAGAAACATTTCAAATTATCATTTTAGTTTCTAATAAGTACTCTTTTTCCTAACATACAAGTCAATCACACAGTACCTAACCTCAGTCAGAAACACTTTTCTTACTATATCTCGAAACGTCTTTTGCATATATATCCTATCTTAAAAAATTAACAATTTTAATTCATAACTGCCAACCCCCCTCCCATCCAAAGCTTTCAAAGCCACCAAACATCATTCCTTTTCCTTAACCTCTCCCAAATTATCTTTTGCACCAATTCACAAACTAGGGGTCTTTATAGCTGAGTGGACGTCGCTCTCGACTCGTAATCGTAGCTCATTCGATCCCCCGGTGATGGAACAAACGGAAATCAGCAGAGTTTCTATCATTCTGATGCCCCTGTTACCTAGCAGTAAATATGTACCTGGGCGTTAGACAGCTGCTACGGGCTGCTTCCTGGGTGTGTGTGTGTGGAATGTTTTTTATTAGTTAGTAATAATTGATTGATTGACAGTTGAGAGGCGGACCGAAAGAGTAGAGGTCAACCCTCGCAAGCACAACTAGGTGAACACAACTAGATAAATACTAACCAACCACGATCTCGACAATCCATTACACACACAACCCCCCCCCTCCTCCTCCCCCCCCCCCCCAACTCCCCAAATCGTTGTACCTAAGTCAATAAAAAATTAAAACAAATCAATTAATTCACCAAAAATACTAACTATAAATAAAAGAACCAAATTTGAGACATACAGCGACTCCAGCGTGGTCTAGTCGGAAGAGAACGTGTTCTCATCTGGATAGATTGCGATCGAGTCTGTCGGAACGGGTGTGTAACTGCAGGGCACAAATATTTGTGTGTCCCCTCCTGCAGCTGCCTCTGTTTCGACAGGTTCCCTGGATAGCTGGAATTGGCCTGGCCCTTGGAAAGTGGGGAAGGGGTGAAATCCGTTGGGCCCACGGATGGATACCTTGGATCCATGGACCTAGAGCAGGTCTAATCACCTGGTATTCGAACCCACGGTGGGAATAAGGGAGGAGAAGGAAGGGGGGGGGGGGGAAGGATGTTTCCCTGGAACCAAACCTCACATAAACCCGGACACTCACACACACCCTCACCCGAACACTCACAGGGGCACTCACACTCACACATACCCATAGACTGTGATAAGGGAGACCATCTGAGGGGACACAGATGGCCTCCTGGACCCACAGGTATAACCGGACACACACGCACCCGGACACTCACAGGGACACTCACACTCACACACACTCGCCCGGATACTCACAGGGATATACACACTCACACACAGACACACATCCATAGACACAAACTGTGATAAGGGAGACCATCTGAGGGGACACAGATGGCCTCCTGGACACACAAGTATATATCAATATTTAATTTATTATTTATTATTTAAGTTTATTAAATAAGTAATCAAATTAGTGTGTTTTAATAAATTATTATTTTATTAAATTATTAAATAATTATATTAATAAAACAAATTAAATTAAATTTAATAATTAAATATTTTTTATTTAATTTACAAATATGACAGATTTTTTAAATATATATATATATATATATATATATATATATATATATATATATGCACAGACTACCCTATTCCAGTAGCTGAAGTTTATAACTTTTTAGACACTCAACCCACCAGGGGACTCGAACACTGGCCAACAAGGTGGCAGTTGCATGCTGTATCCACTACGCTATACTTCAAAGCCATAAGAGAGGTAGGAATTCTGGGGTATTTAACCAACCAGAAATTCCAATCCTCTCCCAGGCGATGAGATAGTGTGGGACCTCGGATGCTCTTTCATCGGTTCCTGTTATATGGGAAAACTCAGTGCCAAATGCTTAATGCACAGACTACCCTATTCCAGTAGCTGAAGTTTATAACTTTTTAGACACTCAACCCACCAGGGGACTCGAACACTGGCCAACAAGGTGGCAGTTGCATGCTGTATCCACTACGCTATACTTCAAAGCCATAAGAGAGGTAGGAATTCTGGGGTATTTAACCAACCAGAAATTCCAATCCTCTCCCAGGCGATGAGATAGTGTGGGACCTCGGATGCTCTTTCATCGGTTCCTGTTATATGGGAAAACTCAGTGCCAAATGCTTAATGCACAGACTACCCTATTCCAGTAGCTGAAGTTTATAACTTTTTAGACACTCAACCCACCAGGGGACTCGAACACTGGCCAACAAGGTGGCAGTTGCATGCTGTATCCACTACGCTATACTTCAAAGCCATAAGAGAGGTAGGAATTCTGGGGTATTTAACCAACCAGAAATTCCAATCCTCTCCCAGGCGATGAGATAGTGTGGGACCTCGGATGCTCTTTCATCGGTTCCTGTTATATGGGAAAACTCAGTGCCAAATGCTTAATGCACAGACTACCCTATTCCAGTAGCTGAAGTTTATAACTTTTTAGACACTCAACCCACCAGGGGACTCGAACACTGGCCAACAAGGTGGCAGTTGAGTGTCTAAAAAGTTATAAACTTCAGCTACTGGAATAGGGTAGTCTGTGCATTAAGCATTTGGCACTGAGTTTTCCCATATAACAGGAACCGATGAAAGAGCATCCGAGGTCCCACACTATCTCATCGCCTGGGAGAGGATTGGAATTTCTGGTTGGTTAAATACCCCAGAATTCCTACCTCTCTTATGGCTTTGAAGTATAGCGTAGTGGATACAGCATGCAACTGCCACCTTGTTGGCCAGTGTTCGAGTCCCCTGGTGGGTTGAGTGTCTAAAAAGTTATAAACTTCAGCTACTGGAATAGGGTAGTCTGTGCATTAAGCATTTGGCACTGAGTTTTCCCATATAACAGGAACCGATGAAAGAGCATCCGAGGTCCCACACTATCTCATCGCCTGGGAGAGGATTGGAATTTCTGGTTGGTTAAATACCCCAGAATTCCTACCTCTCTTATGGCTTTGAAGTATAGCGTAGTGGATACAGCATGCAACTGCCACCTTGTTGGCCAGTGTTCGAGTCCCCTGGTGGGTTGAGTGTCTAAAAAGTTATAAACTTCAGCTACTGGAATAGGGTAGTCTGTGCATTAAGCATTTGGCACTGAGTTTTCCCATATAACAGGAACCGATGAAAGAGCATCCGAGGTCCCACACTATCTCATCGCCTGGGAGAGGATTGGAATTTCTGGTTGGTTAAATACCCCAGAATTCCTACCTCTCTTATGGCTTTGAAGTATAGCGTAGTGGATACAGCATGCAACTGCCACCTTGTTGGCCAGTGTTCGAGTCCCCTGGTGGGTTGAGTGTCTAAAAAGTTATAAACTTCAGCTACTGGAATAGGGTAGTCTGTGCATTAAGCATTTGGCACTGAGTTTTCCCATATAACAGGAACCGATGAAAGAGCATCCGAGGTCCCACACTATCTCATCGCCTGGGAGAGGATTGGAATTTCTGGTTGGTTAAATACCCCAGAATTCCTACCTCTCTTATGGCTTTGAAGTATAGCGTAGTGGATACAGCATGCAACTGCCACCTTGTTGGCCAGTGTTCGAGTCCCCTGGTGGGTTGAGTGTCTAAAAAGTTATAAACTTCAGCTACTGGAATAGGGTAGTCTGTGCATTAAGCATTTGGCACTGAGTTTTCCCATATAACAGGAACCGATGAAAGAGCATCCGAGGTCCCACACTATCTCATCGCCTGGGAGAGGATTGGAATTTCTGGTTGGTTAAATACCCCAGAATTCCTACCTCTCTTATGGCTTTGAAGTATAGCGTAGTGGATACAGCATGCAACTGCCACCTTGTTGGCCAGTGTTCGAGTCCCCTGGTGGGTTGAGTGTCTAAAAAGTTATAAACTTCAGCTACTGGAATAGGGTAGTCTGTGCATTAAGCATTTGGCACTGAGTTTTCCCATATAACAGGAACCGATGAAAGAGCATCCGAGGTCCCACACTATCTCATCGCCTGGGAGAGGATTGGAATTTCTGGTTGGTTAAATACCCCAGAATTCCTACCTCTCTTATGGCTTTGAAGTATAGCGTAGTGGATACAGCATGCAACTGCCACCTTGTTGGCCAGTGTTCGAGTCCCCTGGTGGGTTGAGTGTCTAAAAAGTTATAAACTTCAGCTACTGGAATAGGGTAGTCTGTGCATTAAGCATTTGGCACTGAGTTTTCCCATATAACAGGAACCGATGAAAGAGCATCCGAGGTCCCACACTATCTCATCGCCTGGGAGAGGATTGGAATTTCTGGTTGGTTAAATACCCCAGAATTCCTACCTCTCTTATGGCTTTGAAGTATAGCGTAGTGGATACAGCATGCAACTGCCACCTTGTTGGCCAGTGTTCGAGTCCCCTGGTGGGTTGAGTGTCTAAAAAGTTATAAACTTCAGCTACTGGAATAGGGTAGTCTGTGCATTAAGCATTTGGCACTGAGTTTTCCCATATAACAGGAACCGATGAAAGAGCATCCGAGGTCCCACACTATCTCATCGCCTGGGAGAGGATTGGAATTTCTGGTTGGTTAAATACCCCAGAATTCCTACCTCTCTTATGGCTTTGAAGTATAGCGTAGTGGATACAGCATGCAACTGCCACCTTGTTGGCCAGTGTTCGAGTCCCCTGGTGGGTTGAGTGTCTAAAAAGTTATAAACTTCAGCTACTGGAATAGGGTAGTCTGTGCATTAAGCATTTGGCACTGAGTTTTCCCATATAACAGGAACCGATGAAAGAGCATCCGAGGTCCCACACTATCTCATCGCCTGGGAGAGGATTGGAATTTCTGGTTGGTTAAATACCCCAGAATTCCTACCTCTCTTATGGCTTTGAAGTATAGCGTAGTGGATACAGCATGCAACTGCCACCTTGTTGGCCAGTGTTCGAGTCCCCTGGTGGGTTGAGTGTCTAAAAAGTTATAAACTTCAGCTACTGGAATAGGGTAGTCTGTGCATTAAGCATTTGGCACTGAGTTTTCCCATATAACAGGAACCGATGAAAGAGCATCCGAGGTCCCACACTATCTCATCGCCTGGGAGAGGATTGGAATTTCTGGTTGGTTAAATACCCCAGAATTCCTACCTCTCTTATGGCTTTGAAGTATAGCGTAGTGGATACAGCATGCAACTGCCACCTTGTTGGCCAGTGTTCGAGTCCCCTGGTGGGTTGAGTGTCTAAAAAGTTATAAACTTCAGCTACTGGAATAGGGTAGTCTGTGCATTAAGCATTTGGCACTGAGTTTTCCCATATAACAGGAACCGATGAAAGAGCATCCGAGGTCCCACACTATCTCATCGCCTGGGAGAGGATTGGAATTTCTGGTTGGTTAAATACCCCAGAATTCCTACCTCTCTTATGGCTTTGAAGTATAGCGTAGTGGATACAGCATGCAACTGCCACCTTGTTGGCCAGTGTTCGAGTCCCCTGGTGGGTTGAGTGTCTAAAAAGTTATAAACTTCAGCTACTGGAATAGGGTAGTCTGTGCATTAAGCATTTGGCACTGAGTTTTCCCATATAACAGGAACCGATGAAAGAGCATCCGAGGTCCCACACTATCTCATCGCCTGGGAGAGGATTGGAATTTCTGGTTGGTTAAATACCCCAGAATTCCTACCTCTCTTATGGCTTTGAAGTATAGCGTAGTGGATACAGCATGCAACTGCCACCTTGTTGGCCAGTGTTCGAGTCCCCTGGTGGGTTGAGTGTCTAAAAAGTTATAAACTTCAGCTACTGGAATAGGGTAGTCTGTGCATTAAGCATTTGGCACTGAGTTTTCCCATATAACAGGAACCGATGAAAGAGCATCCGAGGTCCCACACTATCTCATCGCCTGGGAGAGGATTGGAATTTCTGGTTGGTTAAATACCCCAGAATTCCTACCTCTCTTATGGCTTTGAAGTATAGCGTAGTGGATACAGCATGCAACTGCCACCTTGTTGGCCAGTGTTCGAGTCCCCTGGTGGGTTGAGTGTCTAAAAAAAAAAAAAAAAAAAATATATATATATATATATATATATATATATATATATATATATATATATATATATATATATATATATATATACATGCGAACAAGCCTTAATGGTCCCCAGGACTATATGCAACTGAAAACTCACATGCCAGAAGTGACTCGAACCCATACTGCCAGGATCAATGCAACTGGTATGTACAGGACGCCTTAATCCGCTTGTGTCAATTTTAAAGGAATATATTAGTGAATATTTATTTATGTAAATTGATATAAATATATATATATATATATATATATATATATATATATATATATATATATATATATATATATATATATATATATATATATAAAGAGAATGTCTATGTAATAAGGCCACATGCTGGAGGCTGCAGCCATCCACAGATTTATTTTAAAATTTATTCATTAATATATTATTAGGGCTTATTATTACTAAATCATGTATTTGTAGAGGGAATGGTCTGGGGTAGGGAACGGGCATAGGTTGGTCAGTGTTGACTTTAGCTAAAGGATTTAGGAATAATTATTATTCTTATCACTCCCCCCCCCCCCTACCAATTTAATTAAAGTTAATTGTAAAATAATGCTTGAGATGGCTGAAGACTTTTTCGTACTTAGAAAAAACCTAAATTAAACACATAAAGAAGTTTATTGGTCCTGATTTAAGTTAAAGGAAAAGGGGCAAAGGTGGTGGGGGGGGGGGGAGGATACGGGATTTAGAGGTGGAATGAAGAGAGGGAACAGGGGGAGTGGTGCAGGTGAAACAGGGAGCAAGAGGGGGGAACAGGGGGTGCTGTACAGGTGAAACAGAGAGGAAGAGGGGGGAACAGGGGGAGTGGTGCAGATGAAACAGGGATGAAGAGGGAGAAACAGAGGGGAGTGGTGCAGGTGAAACAGGGATGAAGAGGGAGGAACAGTGGGAGTGGTGCAGGTGAAACAGGGATGGGGATGGGGGAACAGGGGGAGTGGTGCAGGTGAAACAGGGATGGGGATGGGGGAACAGGGGGAGTGGTGCAGGTGAAACAGGGATGGGGATCGGGGAACAGGGGGAGTGGTGCAGGTGAAACAGGGATGCAGAGGGAGAAACAGGGGGGAGTGGTGCAGGTGAAACAGGGATTAAAGGTAAATTTATATAAGTAGATAGATGGATGTTTACATTGATTGCTAAATATATACATTGACGGATAGACGGATGCATAGATGCATCCGTCTATCTGATGGATGGAAAGACATATGAGTAGATGGATGGATAGACAGAAGAGTTGATGCTCGGATAAATGGAATATAAATGTATATAATGATAAATGGTTGGTTTAATTGAAGATAAATTGATGGATTGACAGATATAAGTAGATAGATAGGTGGATCCATTGATGGATTCATTTGTGGTTATCTCTTGAGGTTCTTCTTGAGATGATTTCGGGGCTTTAGTGTCCCCGCGGTTCGGTCCTCGACCAGGCCTCCACCACCAGGAAGCAGCCCGTGACAGCTGACTAACACCCAGGTACCTGTTTTACTGCAAGGTAACAGGGGCACAGGGTGAAAGAAACTCTGCCCATTGTTTCTCGGCGGCGCCCGGAATCGAACCCGGGACCACAGGATCACAAGTCCAGTGTCCAGTGTGCTGTCCGCTTGGCCGACTGGCTCCCCGGTCGGAGGGGAGCCGGTGAACAGGCAAATCAGGTTAAAGAATATCGGTCGATTTGCTATTGCATCAACTGAGATTCGATATGGGACCATTAGGGTTATAACCAACGAACTCTCTCCGTTTAGACGGTAGGCCTCCAGTTTGTGTGTGTGTGTGTGTGTGTGTGTGTGTTAGAGAGAAATAGATGTAGTAGATATAAAAAAAGGAAAAATACATATATTTGATAGGCGGGGTCCAAGAGCTAATAACTCGATTCTGCAGATACATATAGTAAATACAAGGAGAAAATAAATACACACACACACACACACATTAATTGATAATGGACTGTTTGTGTGCGTATCCATGTGTACTATTGTCAAGACCGACAGACACGTGAAGCTATGTGTGTGTATGTGTACCTGTAATTGAACTGACATGTGTACGGTAATTATCTGTATGTGTCCATTTTAAAGGTACACATTAGTGAATGTGTATTTATGTAAATTGATTGACATATGTACGTGTGCGCGCGATTAGTGTTACTGTAATTAATATGGTTAACATTTATACGTTTGAATGACATAGTTTCCCATTATTGTCACATTTTTTGTTACATGTCTACTATTGTCAAGATGGACAGACACGTCCAGCTATGAGTGTTTATGTGTACCAGTAATTGAACTGACATGTGTACTGCAACTATCTGCGTGTGTCCATTTTAAAGGAATATATTAGTGAATGTTTATTTATGTAAATTGATTGGAATATGTATGTGGACGCTCGGTTAGTGTTACTGTAATTTATATGGTTAACGTTTGAATGACATAGTTTCCCCTCATTGTCACATTTTTTGTTACTATTTCGCTGTTCACTCTCACTCTCTCTGAATCCTGTGGACTAATTGTGCTCACGTGTGTTTGTGTAGGGAAGGGGAACCATAGGCTTTTCAAACAATAATTTGCAACTATTTGCTAAGAAACATTTCAAATTATCATTTTAGTTTCTAATAAGTACTCTTTTTCCTAACATACAAGTCAATCACACAGTACCTAACCTCAGTCAGAAACACTTTTCTTACTATATCTCGAAACGTCTTTTGCATATATATCCTATCTTAAAAAAATAACAATTTTAATTCATAACTGCCAACCCCCCTCCCATCCAAAGCTTTCAAAGCCACCAAACATCATTCCTTTTCCTTAACCTCTCCCAAATTATCTTTTGCACCAATTCACAAACTAGGGGTCTTTATAGCTGAGTGGACGTCGCTCTCGACTCGTAATCGTAGCTCATTCGATCCCCCGGTGATGGAACAAACGGAAATCAGCAGAGTTTCTATCATTCTGATGCCCCTGTTACCTAGCAGTAAATATGTACCTGGGCGTTAGACAGCTGCTACGGGCTGCTTCCTGGGTGTGTGTGTGTGGAATGTTTTTTATTAGTTAGTAATAATTGATTGATTGACAGTTGAGAGGCGGACCGAAAGAGTAGAGGTCAACCCTCGCAAGCACAACTAGGTGAACACAACTAGATAAATACTAACCAACCACGATCTCGACAATCCATTACACACACAACCCCCCCCCTCCTCCTCCCCCCCCCCCCCAACTCCCCAAATCGTTGTACCTAAGTCAATAAAAAATTAAAACAAATCAATTAATTCACCAAAAATACTAACTATAAATAAAAGAACCAAATTTGAGACATACAGCGACTCCAGCGTGGTCTAGTCGGAAGAGAACGTGTTCTCATCTGGATAGATTGCGATCGAGTCTGTCGGAACGGGTGTGTAACTGCAGGGCACAAATATTTGTGTGTCCCCTCCTGCAGCTGCCTCTGTTTCGACAGGTTCCCTGGATAGCTGGAATTGGCCTGGCCCTTGGAAAGTGGGGAAGGGGTGAAATCCGTTGGGCCCACGGATGGATACCTTGGATCCATGGACCTAGAGCAGGTCTAATCACCTGGTATTCGAACCCACGGTGGGAATAAGGGAGGAGAAGGAAGGGGGGGGGGGGGGAAGGATGTTTCCCTGGAACCAAACCTCACATAAACCCGGACACTCACACACACCCTCACCCGAACACTCACAGGGGCACTCACACTCACACATACCCATAGACTGTGATAAGGGAGACCATCTGAGGGGACACAGATGGCCTCCTGGACCCACAGGTATAACCGGACACACACGCACCCGGACACTCACAGGGACACTCACACTCACACACACTCGCCCGGATACTCACAGGGATATACACACTCACACACAGACACACATCCATAGACACAAACTGTGATAAGGGAGACCATCTGAGGGGACACAGATGGCCTCCTGGACACACAAGTATATATCAATATTTAATTTATTATTTATTATTTAAGTTTATTAAATAAGTAATCAAATTAGTGTGTTTTAATAAATTATTATTTTATTAAATTATTAAATAATTATATTAATAAAACAAATTAAATTAAATTTAATAATTAAATATTTTTTATTTAATTTACAAATATGACAGATTTTTTAATATATATATATATATATATATATATATATATGCACAGACTACCCTATTCCAGTAGCTGAAGTTTATAACTTTTTAGACACTCAACCCACCAGGGGACTCGAACACTGGCCAACAAGGTGGCAGTTGCATGCTGTATCCACTACGCTATACTTCAAAGCCATAAGAGAGGTAGGAATTCTGGGGTATTTAACCAACCAGAAATTCCAATCCTCTCCCAGGCGATGAGATAGTGTGGGACCTCGGATGCTCTTTCATCGGTTCCTGTTATATGGGAAAACTCAGTGCCAAATGCTTAATGCACAGACTACCCTATTCCAGTAGCTGAAGTTTATAACTTTTTAGACACTCAACCCACCAGGGGACTCGAACACTGGCCAACAAGGTGGCAGTTGCATGCTGTATCCACTACGCTATACTTCAAAGCCATAAGAGAGGTAGGAATTCTGGGGTATTTAACCAACCAGAAATTCCAATCCTCTCCCAGGCGATGAGATAGTGTGGGACCTCGGATGCTCTTTCATCGGTTCCTGTTATATGGGAAAACTCAGTGCCAAATGCTTAATGCACAGACTACCCTATTCCAGTAGCTGAAGTTTATAACTTTTTAGACACTCAACCCACCAGGGGACTCGAACACTGGCCAACAAGGTGGCAGTTGCATGCTGTATCCACTACGCTATACTTCAAAGCCATAAGAGAGGTAGGAATTCTGGGGTATTTAACCAACCAGAAATTCCAATCCTCTCCCAGGCGATGAGATAGTGTGGGACCTCGGATGCTCTTTCATCGGTTCCTGTTATATGGGAAAACTCAGTGCCAAATGCTTAATGCACAGACTACCCTATTCCAGTAGCTGAAGTTTATAACTTTTTAGACACTCAACCCACCAGGGGACTCGAACACTGGCCAACAAGGTGGCAGTTGAGTGTCTAAAAAGTTATAAACTTCAGCTACTGGAATAGGGTAGTCTGTGCATTAAGCATTTGGCACTGAGTTTTCCCATATAACAGGAACCGATGAAAGAGCATCCGAGGTCCCACACTATCTCATCGCCTGGGAGAGGATTGGAATTTCTGGTTGGTTAAATACCCCAGAATTCCTACCTCTCTTATGGCTTTGAAGTATAGCGTAGTGGATACAGCATGCAACTGCCACCTTGTTGGCCAGTGTTCGAGTCCCCTGGTGGGTTGAGTGTCTAAAAAGTTATAAACTTCAGCTACTGGAATAGGGTAGTCTGTGCATTAAGCATTTGGCACTGAGTTTTCCCATATAACAGGAACCGATGAAAGAGCATCCGAGGTCCCACACTATCTCATCGCCTGGGAGAGGATTGGAATTTCTGGTTGGTTAAATACCCCAGAATTCCTACCTCTCTTATGGCTTTGAAGTATAGCGTAGTGGATACAGCATGCAACTGCCACCTTGTTGGCCAGTGTTCGAGTCCCCTGGTGGGTTGAGTGTCTAAAAAGTTATAAACTTCAGCTACTGGAATAGGGTAGTCTGTGCATTAAGCATTTGGCACTGAGTTTTCCCATATAACAGGAACCGATGAAAGAGCATCCGAGGTCCCACACTATCTCATCGCCTGGGAGAGGATTGGAATTTCTGGTTGGTTAAATACCCCAGAATTCCTACCTCTCTTATGGCTTTGAAGTATAGCGTAGTGGATACAGCATGCAACTGCCACCTTGTTGGCCAGTGTTCGAGTCCCCTGGTGGGTTGAGTGTCTAAAAAGTTATAAACTTCAGCTACTGGAATAGGGTAGTCTGTGCATTAAGCATTTGGCACTGAGTTTTCCCATATAACAGGAACCGATGAAAGAGCATCCGAGGTCCCACACTATCTCATCGCCTGGGAGAGGATTGGAATTTCTGGTTGGTTAAATACCCCAGAATTCCTACCTCTCTTATGGCTTTGAAGTATAGCGTAGTGGATACAGCATGCAACTGCCACCTTGTTGGCCAGTGTTCGAGTCCCCTGGTGGGTTGAGTGTCTAAAAAGTTATAAACTTCAGCTACTGGAATAGGGTAGTCTGTGCATTAAGCATTTGGCACTGAGTTTTCCCATATAACAGGAACCGATGAAAGAGCATCCGAGGTCCCACACTATCTCATCGCCTGGGAGAGGATTGGAATTTCTGGTTGGTTAAATACCCCAGAATTCCTACCTCTCTTATGGCTTTGAAGTATAGCGTAGTGGATACAGCATGCAACTGCCACCTTGTTGGCCAGTGTTCGAGTCCCCTGGTGGGTTGAGTGTCTAAAAAGTTATAAACTTCAGCTACTGGAATAGGGTAGTCTGTGCATTAAGCATTTGGCACTGAGTTTTCCCATATAACAGGAACCGATGAAAGAGCATCCGAGGTCCCACACTATCTCATCGCCTGGGAGAGGATTGGAATTTCTGGTTGGTTAAATACCCCAGAATTCCTACCTCTCTTATGGCTTTGAAGTATAGCGTAGTGGATACAGCATGCAACTGCCACCTTGTTGGCCAGTGTTCGAGTCCCCTGGTGGGTTGAGTGTCTAAAAAGTTATAAACTTCAGCTACTGGAATAGGGTAGTCTGTGCATTAAGCATTTGGCACTGAGTTTTCCCATATAACAGGAACCGATGAAAGAGCATCCGAGGTCCCACACTATCTCATCGCCTGGGAGAGGATTGGAATTTCTGGTTGGTTAAATACCCCAGAATTCCTACCTCTCTTATGGCTTTGAAGTATAGCGTAGTGGATACAGCATGCAACTGCCACCTTGTTGGCCAGTGTTCGAGTCCCCTGGTGGGTTGAGTGTCTAAAAAGTTATAAACTTCAGCTACTGGAATAGGGTAGTCTGTGCATTAAGCATTTGGCACTGAGTTTTCCCATATAACAGGAACCGATGAAAGAGCATCCGAGGTCCCACACTATCTCATCGCCTGGGAGAGGATTGGAATTTCTGGTTGGTTAAATACCCCAGAATTCCTACCTCTCTTATGGCTTTGAAGTATAGCGTAGTGGATACAGCATGCAACTGCCACCTTGTTGGCCAGTGTTCGAGTCCCCTGGTGGGTTGAGTGTCTAAAAAGTTATAAACTTCAGCTACTGGAATAGGGTAGTCTGTGCATTAAGCATTTGGCACTGAGTTTTCCCATATAACAGGAACCGATGAAAGAGCATCCGAGGTCCCACACTATCTCATCGCCTGGGAGAGGATTGGAATTTCTGGTTGGTTAAATACCCCAGAATTCCTACCTCTCTTATGGCTTTGAAGTATAGCGTAGTGGATACAGCATGCAACTGCCACCTTGTTGGCCAGTGTTCGAGTCCCCTGGTGGGTTGAGTGTCTAAAAAGTTATAAACTTCAGCTACTGGAATAGGGTAGTCTGTGCATTAAGCATTTGGCACTGAGTTTTCCCATATAACAGGAACCGATGAAAGAGCATCCGAGGTCCCACACTATCTCATCGCCTGGGAGAGGATTGGAATTTCTGGTTGGTTAAATACCCCAGAATTCCTACCTCTCTTATGGCTTTGAAGTATAGCGTAGTGGATACAGCATGCAACTGCCACCTTGTTGGCCAGTGTTCGAGTCCCCTGGTGGGTTGAGTGTCTAAAAAGTTATAAACTTCAGCTACTGGAATAGGGTAGTCTGTGCATTAAGCATTTGGCACTGAGTTTTCCCATATAACAGGAACCGATGAAAGAGCATCCGAGGTCCCACACTATCTCATCGCCTGGGAGAGGATTGGAATTTCTGGTTGGTTAAATACCCCAGAATTCCTACCTCTCTTATGGCTTTGAAGTATAGCGTAGTGGATACAGCATGCAACTGCCACCTTGTTGGCCAGTGTTCGAGTCCCCTGGTGGGTTGAGTGTCTAAAAAGTTATAAACTTCAGCTACTGGAATAGGGTAGTCTGTGCATTAAGCATTTGGCACTGAGTTTTCCCATATAACAGGAACCGATGAAAGAGCATCCGAGGTCCCACACTATCTCATCGCCTGGGAGAGGATTGGAATTTCTGGTTGGTTAAATACCCCAGAATTCCTACCTCTCTTATGGCTTTGAAGTATAGCGTAGTGGATACAGCATGCAACTGCCACCTTGTTGGCCAGTGTTCGAGTCCCCTGGTGGGTTGAGTGTCTAAAAAGTTATAAACTTCAGCTACTGGAATAGGGTAGTCTGTGCATTAAGCATTTGGCACTGAGTTTTCCCATATAACAGGAACCGATGAAAGAGCATCCGAGGTCCCACACTATCTCATCGCCTGGGAGAGGATTGGAATTTCTGGTTGGTTAAATACCCCAGAATTCCTACCTCTCTTATGGCTTTGAAGTATAGCGTAGTGGATACAGCATGCAACTGCCACCTTGTTGGCCAGTGTTCGAGTCCCCTGGTGGGTTGAGTGTCTAAAAAGTTATAAACTTCAGCTACTGGAATAGGGTAGTCTGTGCATTAAGCATTTGGCACTGAGTTTTCCCATATAACAGGAACCGATGAAAGAGCATCCGAGGTCCCACACTATCTCATCGCCTGGGAGAGGATTGGAATTTCTGGTTGGTTAAATACCCCAGAATTCCTACCTCTCTTATGGCTTTGAAGTATAGCGTAGTGGATACAGCATGCAACTGCCACCTTGTTGGCCAGTGTTCGAGTCCCCTGGTGGGTTGAGTGTCTAAAAAGTTATAAACTTCAGCTACTGGAATAGGGTAGTCTGTGCATTAAGCATTTGGCACTGAGTTTTCCCATATAACAGGAACCGATGAAAGAGCATCCGAGGTCCCACACTATCTCATCGCCTGGGAGAGGATTGGAATTTCTGGTTGGTTAAATACCCCAGAATTCCTACCTCTCTTATGGCTTTGAAGTATAGCGTAGTGGATACAGCATGCAACTGCCACCTTGTTGGCCAGTGTTCGAGTCCCCTGGTGGGTTGAGTGTCTAAAAAGTTATAAACTTCAGCTACTGGAATAGGGTAGTCTGTGCATTAAGCATTTGGCACTGAGTTTTCCCATATAACAGGAACCGATGAAAGAGCATCCGAGGTCCCACACTATCTCATCGCCTGGGAGAGGATTGGAATTTCTGGTTGGTTAAATACCCCAGAATTCCTACCTCTCTTATGGCTTTGAAGTATAGCGTAGTGGATACAGCATGCAACTGCCACCTTGTTGGCCAGTGTTCGAGTCCCCTGGTGGGTTGAGTGTCTAAAAAGTTATAAACTTCAGCTACTGGAATAGGGTAGTCTGTGCATTAAGCATTTGGCACTGAGTTTTCCCATATAACAGGAACCGATGAAAGAGCATCCGAGGTCCCACACTATCTCATCGCCTGGGAGAGGATTGGAATTTCTGGTTGGTTAAATACCCCAGAATTCCTACCTCTCTTATGGCTTTGAAGTATAGCGTAGTGGATACAGCATGCAACTGCCACCTTGTTGGCCAGTGTTCGAGTCCCCTGGTGGGTTGAGTGTCTAAAAAAAAAAAAAAAATATATATATATATATATATATATATATATATATATATATATATATATATATATATATATATATATATATATATATATATATATATATACATGCGAACAAGCCTTAATGGTCCCCAGGACTATATGCAACTGAAAACTCACATGCCAGAAGTGACTCGAACCCATACTGCCAGGATCAATGCAACTGGTATGTACAGGACGCCTTAATCCGCTTGTGTCAATTTTAAAGGAATATATTAGTGAATATTTATTTATGTAAATTGATATAAATATATATATATATATATATATATATATATATATATATATATATATATATATATATATATATATATATATATATATAAAGAGAATGTCTATGTAATAAGGCCACATGCTGGAGGCTGCAGCCATCCACAGATTTATTTTAAAATTTATTCATTAATATATTATTAGGGCTTATTATTACTAAATCATGTATTTGTAGAGGGAATGGTCTGGGGTAGGGAACGGGCATAGGTTGGTCAGTGTTGACTTTAGCTAAAGGATTTAGGAATAATTATTATTCTTATCACTCCCCCCCCCCCCTACCAATTTAATTAAAGTTAATTGTAAAATAATGCTTGAGATGGCTGAAGACTTTTTCGTACTTAGAAAAAACCTAAATTAAACACATAAAGAAGTTTATTGGTCCTGATTTAAGTTAAAGGAAAAGGGGCAAAGGTGGTGGGGGGGGGGGGAGGATACGGGATTTAGAGGTGGAATGAAGAGAGGGAACAGGGGGAGTGGTGCAGGTGAAACAGGGAGCAAGAGGGGGGAACAGGGGGTGCTGTACAGGTGAAACAGAGAGGAAGAGGGGGGAACAGGGGGAGTGGTGCAGATGAAACAGGGATGAAGAGGGAGAAACAGAGGGGAGTGGTGCAGGTGAAACAGGGATGAAGAGGGAGGAACAGTGGGAGTGGTGCAGGTGAAACAGGGATGGGGATGGGGGAACAGGGGGAGTGGTGCAGGTGAAACAGGGATGGGGATGGGGGAACAGGGGGAGTGGTGCAGGTGAAACAGGGATGGGGATCGGGGAACAGGGGGAGTGGTGCAGGTGAAACAGGGATGCAGAGGGAGAAACAGGGGGGAGTGGTGCAGGTGAAACATGGATTAAAGGTAAATTTATATAAGTAGATAGATGGATGTTTACATTGATTGCTAAATATATACATTGACGGATAGACGGATGCATAGATGCATCCGTCTATCTGATGGATGGAAAGACATATGAGTAGATGGATGGATAGACAGAAGAGTTGATGCTCGGATAAATGGAATATAAATGTATATAATGATAAATGGTTGGTTTAATTGAAGATAAATTGATGGATTGACAGATATAAGTAGATAGATAGGTGGATCCATTGATGGATTCATTTGTGGTTATCTCTTGAGGTTCTTCTTGAGATGATTTCGGGGCTTTAGAGTCCCCGCGGTTCGGTCCTCGACCAGGCCTCCACCACCAGGAAGCAGCCCGTGACAGCTGACTAACACCCAGGTACCTGTTTTACTGCAAGGTAACAGGGGCACAGGGTGAAAGAAACTCTGCCCATTGTTTCTCGGCGGCGCCCGGAATCGAACCCGGGACCACAGGATCACAAGTCCAGTGTCCAGTGTGCTGTCCGCTTGGCCGACTGGCTCCCCGGTCGGAGGGGAGCCGGTGAACAGGCAAATCAGGTTAAAGAATATCGGTCGATTTGCTATTGCATCAACTGAGATTCGATATGGGACCATTAGGGTTATAACCAACGAACTCTCTCCGTTTAGACGGTAGGCCTCCAGTTTGTGTGTGTGTGTGTGTGTTAGAGAGAAATAGATGTAGTAGATATAAAAAAAGGAAAAATACATATATTTGATAGGCGGGGTCCAAGAGCTAATAACTCGATTCTGCAGATACATATAGTAAATACAAGGAGAAAATAAATACACACACACACACACATTAATTGATAATGGACTGTTTGTGTGCGTATCCATGTGTACTATTGTCAAGACCGACAGACACGTGAAGCTATGTGTGTGTATGTGTACCTGTAATTGAACTGACATGTGTACGGTAATTATCTGTATGTGTCCATTTTAAAGGTACACATTAGTGAATGTGTATTTATGTAAATTGATTGACATATGTACGTGTGCGCGCGATTAGTGTTACTGTAATTAATATGGTTAACATTTATACGTTTGAATGACATAGTTTCCCATTATTGTCACATTTTTTGTTACATGTCTACTATTGTCAAGATGGACAGACACGTCCAGCTATGAGTGTTTATGTGTACCAGTAATTGAACTGACATGTGTACTGCAACTATCTGCGTGTGTCCATTTTAAAGGAATATATTCGTGAATGTTTATTTATGTAAATTGATTGGAATATGTATGTGGACGCTCGGTTAGTGTTACTGTAATTTATATGGTTAACGTTTGAATGACATAGTTTCCCCTCATTGTCACATTTTTTGTTACTATTTCGCTGTTCACTCTCACTCTCTCTGAATCCTGTGGACTAATTGTGCTCACGTGTGTTTGTGTAGGGAAGGGGAACCATAGGCTTTTCAAACAATAATTTGCAACTATTTGCTAAGAAACATTTCAAATTATCATTTTAGTTTCTAATAAGTACTCTTTTTCCTAACATACAAGTCAATCACACAGTACCTAACCTCAGTCAGAAACACTTTTCTTACTATATCTCGAAACGTCTTTTGCATATATATCCTATCTTAAAAAATTAACAATTTTAATTCATAACTGCCAACCCCCCTCCCATCCAAAGCTTTCAAAGCCACCAAACATCATTCCTTTTCCTTAACCTCTCCCAAATTATCTTTTGCACCAATTCACAAACTAGGGGTCTTTATAGCTGAGTGGACGTCGCTCTCGACTCGTAATCGTAGCTCATTCGATCCCCCGGTGATGGAACAAACGGAAATCAGCAGAGTTTCTATCATTCTGATGCCCCTGTTACCTAGCAGTAAATATGTACCTGGGCGTTAGACAGCTGCTACGGGCTGCTTCCTGGGTGTGTGTGTGTGGAATGTTTTTTATTTAGTAATAATTGATTGATTGACAGTTGAGAGGCGGGCCGAAAGAGTAGAGGTCAACCCTCGCAAGCACAACTAGGTGAACACAACTAGATAAATACTAACCAACCACGATCTCGACAATCCATTACACACACAACCCCCCCCCCCCCTCCTCCTCCCCCCCCCCCCCAACTCCCCATATCGTTGTACCTAAGTCAATAAAAAATTAAAACAAATCAATTAATTCACCAAAAATACTAACTATAAATAAAAGAACCAAATTTGAGACATACAGCGACTCCAGCGTGGTCTAGTCGGAAGAGAACGTGTTCTCATCTGGATAGATTGCGATCGAGTCTGTCGGAACGGGTGTGTAACTGCAGGGCACAAATATTTGTGTGTCCCCTCCTGCAGCTGCCTCTGTTTCGACAGGTTCCCTGGATAGCTGGAATTGGCCTGGCCCTTGGAAAGTGGGGAAGGGGTGAAATCCGTTGGGCCCACGGATGGATACCTTGGATCCATGGACCTAGAGCAGGTCTAATCACCTGGGATTCGAACCCACGGTGGGAATAAGGGAGGAGAAGGAAGGGGGGGGGGGGGGAAGGATGTTTCCCTGGAACCAAACCTCACATAAACCCGGACACTCACACACACCCTCACCCGAACACTCACAGGGGCACTCACACTCACACATACCCATAGACTGTGATAAGGGAGACCATCTGAGGGGACCCAGATGGCCTCCTGGACCCACAGGTATAACCGGACACACACGCACCCGGACACTCACAGGGACACTCACACTCACACACACTCGCCCGGATACTCACAGGGATATACACACTCACACACAGACACACATCCATAGACACAAACTGTGATAAGGGAGACCATCTGAGGGGACACAGATGGCCTCCTGGACACACAAGTATATATCAATATTTAATTTATTATTTATTATTTAAGTTTATTAAATAAGTAATCAAATTAGTGTGTTTTAATAAATTATTATTTTATTAAATTATTAAATAATTATATTAATAAAACAAATTAAATTAAATTTAATAATTAAATATTTTTTATTTAATTTACAAATATGACAGATTTTTTAAATATATATATATATATATATATATATATATATATATATATATATATATATATATATATATATATATATATATATATATATATATATATATATATATATATATATATACATGCGAACAAGCCTTAATGGTCCCCAGGACTATATGCAACTGAAAACTCACATGCCAGAAGTGACTCGAACCCATACTGCCAGGATCAATGCAACTGGTATGTACAGGACGCCTTAATCCGCTTGTGTCAATTTTAAAGGAATATATTAGTGAATATTTATTTATGTAAATTGATATAAATATATATATATATAATATATATATATATATATATATATATATATATATATATATATAAAGAGAATGTCTATGTAATAAGGCCACATGCTGGAGGCTGCAGCCATCCACAGATTTATTTTAAAATTTATTCATTAATATATTATTAGGGCTTATTATTACTAAATCATGTATTTGTAGAGGGAATGGTCTGGGGTAGGGAACGGGCATAGGTTGGTCAGTGTTGACTTTAGCTAAAGGATTTAGGAATAATTATTATTCTTATCACTCCCCCCCCCCTACCAATTTAATTAAAGTTAATTGTAAAATAATGCTTGAGATGGCTGAAGACTTTTTCGTACTTAGAAAAAACCTAAATTAAACACATAAAGAAGTTTATTGGTCCTGATTTAAGTTAAAGGAAAAGGGGCAAAGGTGGTGGGGGGGGGGGGAGGATACGGGATTTAGAGGTGGAATGAAGAGAGGGAACAGGGGGAGTGGTGCAGGTGAAACAGGGAGCAAGAGGGGGGAACAGGGGGTGCTGTACAGGTGAAACAGAGAGGAAGAGGGGGGAACAGGGGGAGTGGTGCAGATGAAACAGGGATGAAGAGGGAGAAACAGAGGGGAGTGGTGCAGGTGAAACAGGGATGAAGAGGGAGGAACAGTGGGAGTGGTGCAGGTGAAACAGGGATGGGGATGGGGGAACAGGGGGAGTGGTGCAGGTGAAACAGGGATGGGGATGGGGGAACAGGGGGAGTGGTGCAGGTGAAACAGGGATGGGGATCGGGGAACAGGGGGAGTGGTGCAGGTGAAACAGGGATGCAGAGGGAGAAACAGGGGGGAGTGGTGCAGGTGAAACAGGGATTAAAGGTAAATTTATATAAGTAGATAGATGGATGTTTACATTGATTGCTAAATATATACATTGACGGATAGACGGATGCATAGATGCATCCGTCTATCTGATGGATGGAAAGACATATGAGTAGATGGATGGATAGACAGAAGAGTTGATGCTCGGATAAATGGAATATAAATGTATATAATGATAAATGGTTGGTTTAATTGAAGATAAATTGATGGATTGACAGATATAAGTAGATAGATAGGTGGATCCATTGATGGATTCATTTGTGGTTATCTCTTGAGGTTCTTCTTGAGATGATTTCGGGGCTTTAGTGTCCCCGCGGTTCGGTCCTCGACCAGGCCTCCACCACCAGGAAGCAGCCCGTGACAGCTGACTAACACCCAGGTACCTGTTTTACTGCAAGGTAACAGGGGCACAGGGTGAAAGAAACTCTGCCCATTGTTTCTCGGCGGCGCCCGGAATCGAACCCGGGACCACAGGATCACAAGTCCAGTGTCCAGTGTGCTGTCCGCTTGGCCGACTGGCTCCCCGGTCGGAGGGGAGCCGGTGAACAGGCAAATCAGGTTAAAGAATATCGGTCGATTTGCTATTGCATCAACTGAGATTCGATATGGGACCATTAGGGTTATAACCAACGAACTCTCTCCGTTTAGACGGTAGGCCTCCAGTTTGTGTGTGTGTGTGTGTGTTAGAGAGAAATAGATGTAGTAGATATAAAAAAAGGAAAAATACATATATTTGATAGGCGGGGTCCAAGAGCTAATAACTCGATTCTGCAGATACATATAGTAAATACAAGGAGAAAATAAATACACACACACACACACATTAATTGATAATGGACTGTTTGTGTGCGTATCCATGTGTACTATTGTCAAGACCGACAGACACGTGAAGCTATGTGTGTGTATGTGTACCTGTAATTGAACTGACATGTGTACGGTAATTATCTGTATGTGTCCATTTTAAAGGTACACATTAGTGAATGTGTATTTATGTAAATTGATTGACATATGTACGTGTGCGCGCGATTAGTGTTACTGTAATTAATATGGTTAACATTTATACGTTTGAATGACATAGTTTCCCATTATTGTCACATTTTTTGTTACATGTCTACTATTGTCAAGATGGACAGACACGTCCAGCTATGAGTGTTTATGTGTACCAGTAATTGAACTGACATGTGTACTGCAACTATCTGCGTGTGTCCATTTTAAAGGAATATATTAGTGAATGTTTATTTATGAAAATTGATTGGAATATGTATGTGGACGCTCGGTTAGTGTTACTGTAATTTATATGGTTAACGTTTGAATGACATAGTTTCCCCTCATTGTCACATTTTTTGTTACTATTTCGCTGTTCACTCTCACGCTCTCTGAATCCTGTGGACTAATTGTGCTCACGTGTGTTTGTGTAGGGAAGAGGAACCATAGGCTTTTCAAACAATAATTTGCAACTATTTGCTAAGAAACATTTCAAATTATCATTTTAGTTTCTAATAAGTACTCTTTTTCCTAACATACAAGTCAATCACACAGTACCTAACCTCAGTCAGAAACACTTTTCTTACTATATCTCGAAACGTCTTTTGCATATATATCCTATCTTAAAAAATTAACAATTTTAATTCATAACTGCCAACCCCCCTCCCATCCAAAGCTTTCAAAGCCACCAAACATCATTCCTTTTCCTTAACCTCTCCCAAATTATCTTTTGCACCAATTCACAAACTAGGGGTCTTTATAGCTGAGTGGACGTCGCTCTCGACTCGTAATCGTAGCTCATTCGATCCCCCGGTGATGGAACAAACGGAAATCAGCAGAGTTTCTATCATTCTGATGCCCCTGTTACCTAGCAGTAAATATGTACCTGGGCGTTAGACAGCTGCTACGGGCTGCTTCCTGGGTGTGTGTGTGTGGAATGTTTTTTATTAGTTAGTAATAATTGATTGATTGACAGTTGAGAGGCGGACCGAAAGAGTAGAGGTCAACCCTCGCAAGCACAACTAGGTGAACACAACTAGATAAATACTAACCAACCACGATCTCGACAATCCATTACACACACAACCCCCCCCCCCCCTCCTCCTCCCCCCCCCCCCAACTCCCCATATCGTTGTACCTAAGTCAATAAAAAATTAAAACAAATCAATTAATTCACCAAAAATACTAACTATAAATAAAAGAACCAAATTTGAGACATACAGCGACTCCAGCGTGGTCTAGTCGGAAGAGAACGTGTTCTCATCTGGATAGATTGCGATTGAGTCTGTCGGAACGGGTGTGTAACTGCAGGGCACAAATATTTGTGTGTCCCCTCCTGCAGCTGCCTCTGTTTCGACAGGTTCCCTGGATAGCTGGAATTGGCCTGGCCCTTGGAAAGTGGGGAAGGGGTGAAATCCGTTGGGCCCACGGATGGATACCTTGGATCCATGGACCTAGAGCAGGTCTAATCACCTGGGATTCGAACCCACGGTGGGAATAAGGGAGGAGAAGGAAGGGGGGGGGGGGAAGGATGTTTCCCTGGAACCAAACCTCACATAAACCCGGACACTCACACACACCCTCACCCGAACACTCACAGGGGCACTCACACTCACACATACCCATAGACTGTGATAAGGGAGACCATCTGAGGGGACCCAGATGGCCTCCTGGACCCACAGGTATAACCGGACACACACGCACCCGGACACTCACAGGGACACTCACACTCACACACACTCGCCCGGATACTCACAGGGATATACACACTCACACACAGATACACATCCATAGACACAAACTGTGATAAGGGAGACCATCTGAGGGGACACAGATGGCCTCCTGGACACACAAGTATATATCAATATTTAATTTATTATTTATTATTTAAGTTTATTAAATAAGTAATCAAATTAGTGTGTTTTAATAAATTATTATTTTATTAAATTATTAAATAATTATATTAATAAAACAAATTAAATTAAATTTAATAATTAAATATTTTTTATTTAATTTACAAATATGACAGATTTTTTAAATATATATATATATATATATATATATATATATATATATATATATATATATATATATATATATATATATATATATATATATATATATATATACATGCGAACAAGCCTTAATGGTCCCCAGGACTATATGCAACTGAAAACTCACATGCCAGAAGTGACTCGAACCCATACTGCCAGGATCAATGCAACTGGTATGTACAGGACGCCTTAATCCGCTTGTGTCAATTTTAAAGGAATATATTAGTGAATATTTATTTATGTAAATTGATATAAATATATATATATATATATATATATATATATATATATATATATATATATATATATATATATATATATATATATATATATATATATATATATATATAAAGAGAATGTCTATGTAATAAGGCCACATGCTGGAGGCTGCAGCCATCCACAGATTTATTTTAAAATTTATTCATTAATATATTATTAGGGCTTATTATTACTAAATCATGTATTTGTAGAGGGAATGGTCTGGGGTAGGGAACGGGCATAGGTTGGTCAGTGTTGACTTTAGCTAAAGGATTTAGGAATAATTATTATTCTTATCACTCCCCCCCCCCCTACCAATTTAATTAAAGTTAATTGTAAAATAATGCTTGAGATGGCTGAAGACTTTTTCGTACTTAGAAAAAACCTAAATTAAACACATAAAGAAGTTTATTGGTCCTGATTTAAGTTAAAGGAAAAGGGGCAAAGGTGGTGGGGGGGGGGAGGATACGGGATTTAGAGGTGGAATGAAGAGAGGGAACAGGGGGAGTGGTGCAGGTGAAACAGGGAGCAAGAGGGGGGAACAGGGGGTGCTGTACAGGTGAAACAGAGAGGAAGAGGGGGGAACAGGGGGAGTGGTGCAGATGAAACAGGGATGAAGAGGGAGAAACAGAGGGGAGTGGTGCAGGTGAAACAGGGATGAAGAGGGAGGAACAGTGGGAGTGGTGCAGGTGAAACAGGGATGGGGATGGGGGAACAGGGGGAGTGGTGCAGGTGAAACAGGGATGGGGATGGGGGAACAGGGGGAGTGGTGCAGGTGAAACAGGGATGGGGATCGGGGAACAGGGGGAGTGGTGCAGGTGAAAAAGGGATGCAGAGGGAGAAACAGGGGGGAGTGGTGCAGGTGAAACATGGATTAAAGGTAAATTTATATAAGTAGATAGATGGATGTTTACATTGATTGCTAAATATATACATTGACGGATAGACGGATGCATAGATGCATCCGTCTATCTGATGGATGGAAAGACATATGAGTAGATGGATGGATAGACAGAAGAGTTGATGCTCGGATAAATGGAATATAAATGTATATAATGATAAATGGTTGGTTTAATTGAAGATAAATTGATGGATTGACAGATATAAGTAGATAGATAGGTGGATCCATTGATGGATTCATTTGTGGTTATCTCTTGAGGTTCTTCTTGAGATGATTTCGGGGCTTTAGTGTCCCCGCGGTTCGGTCCTCGACCAGGCCTCCACCACCAGGAAGCAGCCCGTGACAGCTGACTAACACCCAGGTACCTGTTTTACTGCAAGGTAACAGGGGCACAGGGTGAAAGAAACTCTGCCCATTGTTTCTCGGCGGCGCCCGGAATCGAACCCGGGACCACAGGATCACAAGTCCAGTGTCCAGTGTGCTGTCCGCTTGGCCGACTGGCTCCCCGGTCGGAGGGGAGCCGGTGAACAGGCAAATCAGGTTAAAGAATATCGGTCGATTTGCTATTGCATCAACTGAGATTCGATATGGGACCATTAGGGTTATAACCAACGAACTCTCTCCGTTTAGACGGTAGGCCTCCAGTTTGTGTGTGTGTGTGTGTTAGAGAGAAATAGATGTAGTAGATATAAAAAAAGGAAAAATACATATATTTGATAGGCGGGGTCCAAGAGCTAATAACTCGATTCTGCAGATACATATAGTAAATACAAGGAGAAAATAAATACACACACACACACACATTAATTGATAATGGACTGTTTGTGTGCGTATCCATGTGTACTATTGTCAAGACCGACAGACACGTGAAGCTATGTGTGTGTATGTGTACCTGTAATTGAACTGACATGTGTACGGTAATTATCTGTATGTGTCCATTTTAAAGGTACACATTAGTGAATGTGTATTTATGTAAATTGATTGACATATGTACGTGTGCGCGCGATTAGTGTTACTGTAATTAATATGGTTAACATTTATACGTTTGAATGACATAGTTTCCCATTATTGTCACATTTTTTGTTACATGTCTACTATTGTCAAGATGGACAGACACGTCCAGCTATGAGTGTTTATGTGTACCAGTAATTGAACTGACATGTGTACTGCAACTATCTGCGTGTGTCCATTTTAAAGGAATATATTAGTGAATGTTTATTTATGTAAATTGATTGGAATATGTATGTGGACGCTCGGTTAGTGTTACTGTAATTTATATGGTTAACGTTTGAATGACATAGTTTCCCCTCATTGTCACATTTTTTGTTACTATTTCGCTGTTCACGCTCACTCTCTCTGAATCCTGTGGACTAATTGTGCTCACGTGTGTTTGTGTAGGGAAGGGGAACCATAGGCTTTTCAAACAATAATTTGCAACTATTTGCTAAGAAACATTTCAAATTATCATTTTAGTTTCTAATAAGTACTCTTTTTCCTAACATACAAGTCAATCACACAGTACCTAACCTCAGTCAGAAACACTTTTCTTACTATATCTCGAAACGTCTTTTGCATATATATCCTATCTTAAAAAATTAACAATTTTAATTCATAACTGCCAACCCCCCTCCCATCCAAAGCTTTCAAAGCCACCAAACATCATTCCTTTTCCTTAACCTCTCCCAAATTATCTTTTGCACCAATTCACAAACTAGGGGTCTTTATAGCTGAGTGGACGTCGCTCTCGACTCGTAATCGTAGCTCATTCGATCCCCCGGTGATGGAACAAACGGAAATCAGCAGAGTTTCTATCATTCTGATGCCCCTGTTACCTAGCAGTAAATATGTACCTGGGCGTTAGACAGCTGCTACGGGCTGCTTCCTGGGTGTGTGTGTGTGGAATGTTTTTTATTAGTTAGTAATAATTGATTGATTGACAGTTGAGAGGCGGACCGAAAGAGTAGAGGTCAACCCTCGCAAGCACAACTAGGTGAACACAACTAGATAAATACTAACCAACCACGATCTCGACAATCCATTACACACACAACCCCCCCCCCCTCCTCCTCCCCCCCCCCAACTCCCCATATCGTTGTACCTAAGTCAATAAAAAATTAAAACAAATCAATTAATTCACCAAAAATACTAACTATAAATAAAAGAACCAAATTTGAGACATACAGCGACTCCAGCGTGGTCTAGTCGGAAGAGAACGTGTTCTCATCTGGATAGATTGCGATCGAGTCTGTCGGAACGGGTGTGTAACTGCAGGGCACAAATATTTGTGTGTCCCCTCCTGCAGCTGCCTCTGTTTCGACAGGTTCCCTGGATAGCTGGAATTGGCCTGGCCCTTGGAAAGTGGGGAAGGGGTGAAATCCGTTGGGCCCACGGATGGATACCTTGAATCCATGGACCTAGAGCAGGTCTAATCACCTGGGATTCGAACCCACGGTGGGAATAAGGGAGGAGAAGGAAGGGGGGGGGGAAGGATGTTTCCCTGGAACCAAACCTCACATAAACCCGGACACTCACACACACCCTCACCCGAACACTCACAGGGGCACTCACACTCACACATACCCATAGACTGTGATAAGGGAGACCATCTGAGGGGACCCAGATGGCCTCCTGGACCCACAGGTATAACCGGACACACACGCACCCGGACACTCACAGGGACACTCACACTCACACACACTCGCCCGGATACTCACAGGGATATACACACTCACACACAGACACACATCCATAGACACAAACTGTGATAAGGGAGACCATCTGAGGGGACACAGATGGCCTCCTGGACACACAAGTATATATCAATATTTAATTTATTATTTATTATTTAAGTTTATTAAATAAGTAATCAAATTAGTGTGTTTTAATAAATTATTATTTTATTAAATTATTAAATAATTATATTAATAAAACAAATTAAATTAAATTTAATAATTAAATATTTTTTATTTAATTTACAAATATGACAGATTTTTTAAATATATATATATATATATATATATATATATATATATATATATATATATATATATATATATATATATATATATATATATATATATATATATATACATGCGAACAAGCCTTAATGGTCCCCAGGACTATATGCAACTGAAAACTCACATGCCAGAAGTGACTCGAACCCATACTGCCAGGATCAATGCAACTGGTATGTACAGGACGCCCTAATCCGCTTGTGTCAATTTTAAAGGAATATATTAGTGAATATTTATTTATGTAAATTGATATAAATATATATATATATATATATATATATATATATATATATATATATATATATATATATATATATATATATGTCGTACCTAATAGCCAGAACACACTTCTCAGCCTACTATTCAAGGCCCGATTTGCCTAATAAGCCAAGTTTTCATGAATTAATGTTTTTTCGTCTACCTAACCTACCTAACCTAACCTAACCTAGCTTTTTTTGGCTACCTAACCTAACCTTACCTATAAATATAGGTTAGGTTAGGTTAGGTAGGGTTGGTTAGGTTCGGTCATATATCTACGTTAATTTTAACTCCAATAAAAAAAAATTGACCTCATACATAGAGAAAAGGGCAGCTTTATCATTTCATAAGAAAAAAATTATAGTAAATATATTAATTCAGGAAAACTTGGCTTATTAGGCAAATCGGGCCTTGAATAGTAGGCTGAGAAGTGAGTTCTGGCTACTAGGTACGACATATATATATATATATATATAAAGAGAATGTCTATGTAATAAGGCCACATGCTGGAGGCTGCAGCCATCCACAGATTTATTTTAAAATTTATTCATTAATATATTATTAGGGCTTATTATTACTAAATCATGTATTTGTAGAGGGAATGGTCTGGGGTAGGGAACGGGCATAGGTTGGTCAGTGTTGACTTTAGCTAAAGGATTTAGGAATAATTATTATTCTTATCACTCCCCCCCCCCTACCAATTTAATTAAAGTTAATTGTAAAATAATGCTTGAGATGGCTGAAGACTTTTTCGTACTTAGAAAAAACCTAAATTAAACACATAAAGAAGTTTATTGGTCCTGATTTAAGTTAAAGGAAAAGGGGCAAAGGTGGTGGGGGGGGGGGAGGATACGGGATTTAGAGGTGGAATGAAGAGAGGGAACAGGGGGAGTGGTGCAGGTGAAACAGGGAGCAAGAGGGGGGAACAGGGGGTGCTGTACAGGTGAAACAGAGAGGAAGAGGGGGGAACAGGGGGAGTGGTGCAGATGAAACAGGGATGAAGAGGGAGAAACAGAGGGGAGTGGTGCAGGTGAAACAGGGATGAAGAGGGAGGAACAGTGGGAGTGGTGCAGGTGAAACAGGGATGGGGATGGGGGAACAGGGGGAGTGGTGCAGGTGAAACAGGGATGGGGATGGGGGAACAGGGGGAGTGGTGCAGGTGAAACAGGGATGGGGATCGGGGAACAGGGGGAGTGGTGCAGGTGAAACAGGGATGCAGAGGGAGAAACAGGGGGGAGTGGTGCAGGTGAAACATGGATTAAAGGTAAATTTATATAAGTAGATAGATGGATGTTTACATTGATTGCTAAATATATACATTGACGGATAGACGGATGCATAGATGCATCTGTCTATCTGATGGATGGAAAGACATATGAGTAGATGGATGGATAGACAGAAGAGTTGATGCTCGGATAAATGGAATATAAATGTATATAATGATAAATGGTTGGTTTAATTGAAGATAAATTGATGGATTGACAGATATAAGTAGATAGATAGGTGGATCCATTGATGGATTCATTTGTGGTTATCTCTTGAGGTTCTTCTTGAGATGATTTCGGGGCTTTAGTGTCCCCGCGGTTCGGTCCTCGACCAGGCCTCCACCACCAGGAAGCAGCCCGTGACAGCTGACTAACACCCAGGTACCTGTTTTACTGCAAGGTAACAGGGGCACAGGGTGAAAGAAACTCTGCCCATTGTTTCTCGGCGGCGCCCGGAATCGAACCCGGGACCACAGGATCACAAGTCCAGTGTCCAGTGTGCTGTCCGCTTGGCCGACTGGCTCCCCGGTCGGAGGGGAGCCGGTGAACAGGCAAATCAGGTTAAAGAATATCGGTCGATTTGCTATTGCATCAACTGAGATTCGATATGGGACCATTAGGGTTATAACCAACGAACTCTCTCCGTTTAGACGGTAGGCCTCCAGTTTGTGTGTGTGTGTGTGTGTGTGTGTTAGAGAGAAATAGATGTAGTAGATATAAAAAAAGGAAAAATACATATATTTGATAGGCGGGGTCCAAGAGCTAATAACTCGATTCTGCAGATACATATAGTAAATACAAGGAGAAAATAAATACACACACACACACACATTAATTGATAATGGACTGTTTGTGTGCGTATCCATGTGTACTATTGTCAAGACCGACAGACACGTGAAGCTATGTGTGTGTATGTGTACCTGTAATTGAACTGACATGTGTACGGTAATTATCTGTATGTGTCCATTTTAAAGGTACACATTAGTGAATGTGTATTTATGTAAATTGATTGACATATGTACGTGTGCGCGCGATTAGTGTTACTGTAATTAATATGGTTAACATTTATACGTTTGAATGACATAGTTTCCCATTATTGTCACATTTTTTGTTACATGTCTACTATTGTCAAGATGGACAGACACGTCCAGCTATGAGTGTTTATGTGTACCAGTAATTGAACTGACATGTGTACTGCAACTATCTGCGTGTGTCCATTTTAAAGGAATATATTCGTGAATGTTTATTTATGTAAATTGATTGGAATATGTATGTGGACGCTCGGTTAGTGTTACTGTAATTTATATGGTTAACGTTTGAATGACATAGTTTCCCCTCATTGTCACATTTTTTGTTACTATTTCGCTGTTCACTCTCACTCTCTCTGAATCCTGTGGACTAATTGTGCTCACGTGTGTTTGTGTAGGGAAGGGGAACCATAGGCTTTTCAAACAATAATTTGCAACTATTTGCTAAGAAACATTTCAAATTATCATTTTAGTTTCTAATAAGTACTCTTTTTCCTAACATACAAGTCAATCACACAGTACCTAACCTCAGTCAGAAACACTTTTCTTACTATATCTCGAAACGTCTTTTGCATATATATCCTATCTTAAAAAATTAACAATTTTAATTCATAACTGCCAACCCCCCTCCCATCCAAAGCTTTCAAAGCCACCAAACATCATTCCTTTTCCTTAACCTCTCCCAAATTATCTTTTGCACCAATTCACAAACTAGGGGTCTTTATAGCTGAGTGGACGTCGCTCTCGACTCGTAATCGTAGCTCATTCGATCCCCCGGTGATGGAACAAACGGAAATCAGCAGAGTTTCTATCATTCTGATGCCCCTGTTACCTAGCAGTAAATATGTACCTGGGCGTTAGACAGCTGCTACGGGCTGCTTCCTGGGTGTGTGTGTGTGGAATGTTTTTTATTAGTTAGTAATAATTGATTGATTGACAGTTGAGAGGCGGGCCGAAAGAGTAGAGGTCAACCCTCGCAAGCACAACTAGGTGAACACAACTAGATAAATACTAACCAACCACGATCTCGACAATCCATTACACACACAACCCCCCCCCCCCTCCTCCTCCCCCCCCCCCCAACTCCCCATATCGTTGTACCTAAGTCAATAAAAAATTAAAACAAATCAATTAATTCACCAAAAATACTAACTATAAATAAAAGAACCAAATTTGAGACATACAGCGACTCCAGCGTGGTCTAGTCGGAAGAGAACGTGTTCTCATCTGGATAGATTGCGATCGAGTCTGTCGGAACGGGTGTGTAACTGCAGGGCACAAATATTTGTGTGTCCCCTCCTGCAGCTGCCTCTGTTTCGACAGGTTCCCTGGATAGCTGGAATTGGCCTGGCCCTTGGAAAGTGGGGAAGGGGTGAAATCCGTTGGGCCCACGGATGGATACCTTGGATCCATGGACCTAGAGCAGGTCTAATCACCTGGGATTCGAACCCACGGTGGGAATAAGGGAGGAGAAGGAAGGGGGGGGGGGGGAAGGATGTTTCCCTGGAACCAAACCTCACATAAACCCGGACACTCACACACACCCTCACCCGAACACTCACAGGGGCACTCACACTCACACATACCCATAGACTGTGATAAGGGAGACCATCTGAGGGGACCCAGATGGCCTCCTGGACCCACAGGTATAACCGGACACACACGCACCCGGACACTCACAGGGACACTCACACTCACACACACTCGCCCGGACACTCACAGGGATATACACACTCACACACAGACACACATCCATAGACACAAACTGTGATAAGGGAGACCATCTGAGGGGACACAGATGGCCTCCTGGACACACAAGTATATATCAATATTTAATTTATTATTTATTATTTAAGTTTATTAAATAAGTAATCAAATTAGTGTGTTTTAATAAATTATTATTTTATTAAATTATTAAATAATTATATTAATAAAACAAATTAAATTAAATTTAATAATTAAATATTTTTTATTTAATTTACAAATATGACAGATTTTTTAAATATATATATATATATATATATATATATATATATATATATATATATATATATATATATATATATATATATATATATATACATGCGAACAAGCCTTAATGGTCCCCAGGACTATATGCAACTGAAAACTCACATGCCAGAAGTGACTCGAACCCATACTGCCAGGATCAATGCAACTGGTATGTACAGGACGCCTTAATCCGCTTGTGTCAATTTTAAAGGAATATATTAGTGAATATTTATTTATGTAAATTGATATAAATATATATATATATATATATATATATATATATATATATATATATATATATATATATATATATATATATATATATATATATATATATAAAGAGAATGTCTATGTAATAAGGCCACATGCTGGAGGCTGCAGCCATCCACAGATTTATTTTAAAATTTATTCATTAATATATTATTAGGGCTTATTATTACTAAATCATGTATTTGTAGAGGGAATGGTCTGGGGTAGGGAACGGGCATAGGTTGGTCAGTGTTGACTTTAGCTAAAGGATTTAGGAATAATTATTATTCTTATCACTCCCCCCCCCCTACCAATTTAATTAAAGTTAATTGTAAAATAATGCTTGAGATGGCTGAAGACTTTTTCGTACTTAGAAAAAACCTAAATTAAACACATAAAGAAGTTTATTGGTCCTGATTTAAGTTAAAGGAAAAGGGGCAAAGGTGGTGGGGGGGGGGAGGATACGGGATTTAGAGGTGGAATGAAGAGAGGGAACAGGGGGAGTGGTGCAGGTGAAACAGGGAGCAAGAGGGGGGAACAGGGGGTGCTGTACAGGTGAAACAGAGAGGAAGAGGGGGGAACAGGGGGAGTGGTGCAGATGAAACAGGGATGAAGAGGGAGAAACAGAGGGGAGTGGTGCAGGTGAAACAGGGATGAAGAGGGAGGAACAGTGGGAGTGGTGCAGGTGAAACAGGGATGGGGATGGGGGAACAGGGGGAGTGGTGCAGGTGAAACAGGGATGGGGATGGGGGAACAGGGGGAGTGGTGCAGGTGAAACAGGGATGGGGATCGGGGAACAGGGGGAGTGGTGCAGGTGAAACAGGGATGCAGAGGGAGAAACAGGGGGGAGTGGTGCAGGTGAAACAGGGATTAAAGGTAAATTTATATAAGTAGATAGATGGATGTTTACATTGATTGCTAAATATATACATTGACGGATAGACGGATGCATAGATGCATCCGTCTATCTGATGGATGGAAAGACATATGAGTAGATGGATGGATAGACAGAAGAGTTGATGCTCGGATAAATGGAATATAAATGTATATAATGATAAATGGTTGGTTTAATTGAAGATAAATTGATGGATTGACAGATATAAGTAGATAGATAGGTGGATCCATTGATGGATTCATTTGTGGTTATCTCTTGAGGTTCTTCTTGAGATGATTTCGGGGCTTTAGTGTCCCCGCGGTTCGGTCCTCGACCAGGCCTCCACCACCAGGAAGCAGCCCGTGACAGCTGACTAACACCCAGGTACCTGTTTTACTGCAAGGTAACAGGGGCACAGGGTGAAAGAAACTCTGCCCATTGTTTCTCGGCGGCTCCCGGAATCGAACCCGGGACCACAGGATCACAAGTCCAGTGTCCAGTGTGCTGTCCGCTTGGCCGACTGGCTCCCCGGTCGGAGGGGAGCCGGTGAACAGGCAAATCAGGTTAAAGAATATCGGTCGATTTGCTATTGCATCAACTGAGATTCGATATGGGACCATTAGGGTTATAACCAACGAACTCTCTCCGTTTAGACGGTAGGCCTCCAGTTTGTGTGTGTGTGTGTGTGTGTGTGTGTGTGTTAGAGAGAAATAGATGTAGTAGATATAAAAAAAGGAAAAATACATATATTTGATAGGCGGGGTCCAAGAGCTAATAACTCGATTCTGCAGATACATATAGTAAATACAAGGAGAAAATAAATACACACACACACACACATTAATTGATAATGGACTGTTTGTGTGCGTATCCATGTGTACTATTGTCAAGACCGACAGACACGTGAAGCTATGTGTGTGTATGTGTACCTGTAATTGAACTGACATGTGTACGGTAATTATCTGTATGTGTCCATTTTAAAGGTACACATTAGTGAATGTGTATTTATGTAAATTGATTGACATATGTACGTGTGCGCGCGATTAGTGTTACTGTAATTAAGTATGGTTAACATTTATACGTTTGAATGACATAGTTTCCCATTATTGTCACATTTTTTGTTACATGTCTACTATTGTCAAGATGGACAGACACGTCCAGCTATGAGTGTTTATGTGTACCAGTAATTGAACTGACATGTGTACTGCAACTATCTGCGTGTGTCCATTTTAAAGGAATATATTAGTGAATGTTTATTTATGTAAATTGATTGGAATATGTATGTGGACGCTCGGTTAGTGTTACTGTAATTTATATGGTTAACGTTTGAATGACATAGTTTCCCCTCATTGTCACATTTTTTGTTACTATTTCGCTGTTCACTCTCACTCTCTCTGAATCCTGTGGACTAATTGTGCTCACGTGTGTTTGTGTAGGGAAGGGGAACCATAGGCTTTTCAAACAATAATTTGCAACTATTTGCTAAGAAACATTTCAAATTATCATTTTAGTTTCTAATAAGTACTCTTTTTCCTAACATACAAGTCAATCACACAGTACCTAACCTCAGTCAGAAACACTTTTCTTACTATATCTCGAAACGTCTTTTGCATATATATCCTATCTTAAAAAATTAACAATTTTAATTCATAACTGCCAACCCCCCTCCCATCCAAAGCTTTCAAAGCCACCAAACATCATTCCTTTTCCTTAACCTCTCCCAAATTATCTTTTGCACCAATTCACAAACTAGGGGTCTTTATAGCTGAGTGGACGTCGCTCTCGACTCGTAATCGTAGCTCATTCGATCCCCTGGTGATGGAACAAACGGAAATCAGCAGAGTTTCTATCATTCTGATGCCCCTGTTACCTAGCAGTAAATATGTACCTGGGCGTTAGACAGCTGCTACGGGCTGCTTCCTGGGTGTGTGTGTGTGGAATGTTTTTTATTAGTTAGTAATAATTGATTGATTGACAGTTGAGAGGCGGGCCGAAAGAGTAGAGGTCAACCCTCGCAAGCACAACTAGGTGAACACAACTAGATAAATACTAACCAACCACGATCTCGACAATCCATTACACACACAACCCCCCCCCCCTCCTCCTCCCCCCCCCCTAACTCCCCAAATCGTTGTACCTAAGTCAATAAAAAATTAAAACAAATCAATTAATTCACCAAAAATACTAACTATAAATAAAAGAACCAAATTTGAGACATACAGCGACTCCAGCGTGGTCTAGTCGGAAGAGAACGTGTTCTCATCTGGATAGATTGCGATCGAGTCTGTCGGAACGGGTGTGTAACTGCAGGGCACAAATATTTGTGTGTCCCCTCCTGCAGCTGCCTCTGTTTCGACAGGTTCCCTGGATAGCTGGAATTGGCCTGGCCCTTGGAAAGTGGGGAAGGGGTGAAATCCGTTGGGCCCACGGATGGATACCTTGGATCCATGGACCTAGAGCAGGTCTAATCACCTGGGATTCGAACCCACGGTGGGAATAAGGGAGGAGAAGGAAGGGGGGGGGGGGGGAAGGATGTTTCCCTGGAAGCAAACCTCACATAAACCCGGACACTCACACACACCCTCACCCGAACACTCACAGGGGCACTCACACTCACACATACCCATAGACTGTGATAAGGGAGACCATCTGAGGGGACACAGATGGCCTCCTGGACCCACAGGTATAACCGGACACACACGCACCCGGACACTCACAGGGACACTCACACTCACACACACTCGCCCGGACACTCACAGGGATATACACACTCACACACAGACACACATCCATAGACACAAACTGTGATAAGGGAGACCATCTGAGGGGACACAGATGGCCTCCTGGACACACAAGTATATATCAATATTTAATTTATTATTTATTATTTAAGTTTATTAAATAAGTAATCAAATTAGTGTGTTTTAATAAATTATTATTTTATTAAATTATTAAATAATTATATTAATAAAACAAATTAAAATAAATTTAATAATTAAATATTTTTTATTTTATTTACAAATATGACAGATTTTTTAAATATATATATATATATATATATATATATATATATATATATATATATATATATATATATATATATATATATATATATATATATATATATATATATATATATATATATATATATATATATATACATGCGAACAAGCCTTAATGGTCCCCAGGACTATATGCAACTGAAAACTCACATGCCAGAAGTGACTCGAACCCATACTGCCAGGATCAATGCAACTGGTATGTACAGGACGCCTTAATCCGCTTGTGTCAATTTTAAAGGAATATATTAGTGAATATTTATTTATGTAAATTGATATAAATATATATATATATATATATATATATATATATATATATATATATATATATATATATATATATATATATATATATATATATATATAAAGAGAATGTCTATGTAATAAGGCCACATGCTGGAGGCTGCAGCCATCCACAGATTTATTTTAAAATTTATTCATTAATATATTATTAGGGCTTATTATTACTAAATCATGTATTTGTAGAGGGAATGGTCTGGGGTAGGGAACGGGCATAGGTTGGTCAGTGTTGACTTTAGCTAAAGGATTTAGGAATAATTATTATTCTTATCACTCCCCCCCCCCCTACCAATTTAATTAAAGTTAATTGTAAAATAATGCTTGAGATGGCTGAAGACTTTTTCGTACTTAGAAAAAACCTAAATTAAACACATAAAGAAGTTTATTGGTCCTGATTTAAGTTAAAGGAAAAGGGGCAAAGGTGGTGGGGGGGGGAGGATACGGGATTTAGAGGTGGAATGAAGAGAGGGAACAGGGGGAGTGGTGCAGGTGAAACAGGGAGCAAGAGGGGGGAACAGGGGGTGCTGTACAGGTGAAACAGAGAGGAAGAGGGGGGAACAGGGGGAGTGGTGCAGATGAAACAGGGATGAAGAGGGAGAAACAGAGGGGAGTGGTGCAGGTGAAACAGGGATGAAGAGGGAGGAACAGTGGGAGTGGTGCAGGTGAAACAGGGATGGGGATGGGGGAACAGGGGGAGTGGTGCAGGTGAAACAGGGATGGGGATGGGGGAACAGGGGGAGTGGTGCAGGTGAAACAGGGATGGGGATCGGGGAACAGGGGGAGTGGTGCAGGTGAAACAGGGATGCAGAGGGAGAAACAGGGGGGAGTGGTGCAGGTGAAACAGGGATTAAAGGTAAATTTATATAAGTAGATAGATGGATGTTTACATTGATTGCTAAATATATACATTGACGGATAGACGGATGCATAGATGCATCCGTCTATCTGATGGATGGAAAGACATATGAGTAGATGGATGGATAGACAGAAGAGTTGATGCTCGGATAAATGGAATATAAATGTATATAATGATAAATGGTTGGTTTAATTGAAGATAAATTGATGGATTGACAGATATAAGTAGATAGATAGGTGGATCCATTGATGGATTCATTTGTGGTTATCTCTTGAGGTTCTTCTTGAGATGATTTCGGGGCTTTAGTGTCCCCGCGGTTCGGTCCTCGACCAGGCCTCCACCACCAGGAAGCAGCCCGTGACAGCTGACTAACACCCAGGTACCTGTTTTACTGCAAGGTAACAGGGGCACAGGGTGAAAGAAACTCTGCCCATTGTTTCTCGGCGGCTCCCGGAATCGAACCCGGGACCACAGGATCACAAGTCCCGTGTCCAGTGTGCTGTCCGCTTGGCCGACTGGCTCCCCGGTCGGAGGGGAGCCGGTGAACAGGCAAATCAGGTTAAAGAATATCGGTCGATTTGCTATTGCATCAACTGAGATTCGATATGGGACCATTAGGGTTATAACCAACGAACTCTCTCCGTTTAGACGGTAGGCCTCCAGTTTGTGTGTGTGTGTGTGTGTGTGTGTGTGTTAGAGAGAAATAGATGTAGTAGATATAAAAAAAGGAAAAATACATATATTTGATAGGCGGGGTCCAAGAGCTAATAACTCGATTCTGCAGATACATATAGTTATCTTGAGGTTATCTTGAGATGATTTCGGGGCTTTAGTGTCCCCGCGGCCCGGTCCTCGACCAGGCCTCCACCCCCAGGAAGCAGCCCGTGACAGCTGACTAACTCCCAGGTACCTATTTACTGCTAGGTAACAGGGGCATTCAGGGTGAAAGAAACTTTGCCCATTTGTTTCCGCCTCGTGCGGGAATCGAACCCGCGTCACAGAATTACGAGTCCTGCGCGCTATCCACCAGGCTACGAGGCCCCTCTACTAGTAAAATACAAGGTACTAGTAAAATACAAAATACAAGGTACAAGGTACTAGTAAATACAAGGAGAAAATAAATACACACACACACACACATTAATTGATAATGGACTGTTTGTGTGCGTATCCATGTGTACTATTGTCAAGACCGACAGACACGTGAAGCTATGTGTGTGTATGTGTACCTGTAATTGAACTGACATGTGTACGGTAATTATCTGTATGTGTCCATTTTAAAGGTACACATTAGTGAATGTGTATTTATGTAAATTGATTGACATATGTACGTGTGCGCGCGATTAGTGTTACTGTAATTAATATGGTTAACATTTATACGTTTGAATGACATAGTTTCCCATTATTGTCACATTTTTTGTTACATGTCTACTATTGTCAAGATGGACAGACACGTCCAGCTATGAGTGTTTATGTGTACCAGTAATTGAACTGACATGTGTACTGCAACTATCTGCGTGTGTCCATTTTAAAGGAATATATTAGTGAATGTTTATTTATGTAAATTGATTGGAATATGTATGTGGACGCTCGGTTAGTGTTACTGTAATTTATATGGTTAACGTTTGAATGACATAGTTTCCCCTCATTGTCACATTTTTTGTTACTATTTCGCTGTTCACTCTCACTCTCTCTGAATCCTGTGGACTAATTGTGCTCACGTGTGTTTGTGTAGGGAAGGGGAACCATAGGCTTTTCAAACAATAATTTGCAACTATTTGCTAAGAAACATTTCAAATTATCATTTTAGTTTCTAATAAGTACTCTTTTTCCTAACATACAAGTCAATCACACAGTACCTAACCTCAGTCAGAAACACTTTTCTTACTATATCTCGAAACGTCTTTTGCATATATATCCTATCTTAAAAAATTAACAATTTTAATTCATAACTGCCAACCCCCCTCCCATCCAAAGCTTTCAAAGCCACCAAACATCATTCCTTTTCCTTAACCTCTCCCAAATTATCTTTTGCACCAATTCACAAACTAGGGGTCTTTATAGCTGAGTGGACGTCGCTCTCGACTCGTAATCGTAGCTCATTCGATCCCCTGGTGATGGAACAAACGGAAATCAGCAGAGTTTCTATCATTCTGATGCCCCTGTTACCTAGCAGTAAATATGTACCTGGGCGTTAGACAGCTGCTACGGGCTGCTTCCTGGGTGTGTGTGTGTGGAATGTTTTTTATTAGTTAGTAATAATTGATTGATTGACAGTTGAGAGGCGGGCCGAAAGAGTAGAGGTCAACCCTCGCAAGCACAACTAGGTGAACACAACTAGATAAATACTAACCAACCACGATCTCGACAATCCATTACACACACAACCCCCCCCCCCTCCTCCTCCCCCCCCCCCAACTCCCCAAATCGTTGTACCTAAGTCAATAAAAAATTAAAACAAATCAATTAATTCACCAAAAATACTAACTATAAATAAAAGAACCAAATTTGAGACATACAGCGACTCCAGCGTGGTCTAGTCGGAAGAGAACGTGTTCTCATCTGGATAGATTGCGATCGAGTCTGTCGGAACGGGTGTGTAACTGCAGGGCACAAATATTTGTGTGTCCCCTCCTGCAGCTGCCTCTGTTTCGACAGGTTCCCTGGATAGCTGGAATTGGCCTGGCCCTTGGAAAGTGGGGAAGGGGTGAAATCCGTTGGGCCCACGGATGGATACCTTGGATCCATGGACCTAGAGCAGGTCTAATCACCTGGGATTCGAACCCACGGTGGGAATAAGGGAGGAGAAGGAAGGGGGGGGGGGGGAAGGATGTTTCCCTGGAAGCAAACCTCACATAAACCCGGACACTCACACACACCCTCACCCGAACACTCACAGGGGCACTCACACTCACACATACCCATAGACTGTGATAAGGGAGACCATCTGAGGGGACACAGATGGCCTCCTGGACACACAAGTATATATCAATATTTAATTTATTATTTATTATTTAAGTTTATTAAATAAGTAATCAAATTAGTGTGTTTTAATAAATTATTATTTTATTAAATTATTAAATAATTATATTAATAAAACAAATTAAATTAAATTTAATAATTAAATATTTTTTATTTAATTTACAAATATGACAGATTTTTTAAATATATATATATATATATATATATATATATATATATATATATATATATATATATATATATATATATATATATATACATGCGAACAAGCCTTAATGGTCCCCAGGACTATATGCAACTGAAAACTCACATGCCAGAAGTGACTCGAACCCATACTGCCAGGATCAATGCAACTGGTATGTACAGGACGCCTTAATTCGCTTGTGTCAATTTTAAAGGAATATATTAGTGAATATTTATTTATGTAAATTGATATAAATATATATATATATATATATATATATATATATATATATATATATATATATATATATATATATATATATATATATATATATATATATATATATATATATATATATATATATATATATATATATATATATATAAAGAGAATGTCTATGTAATAAGGCCACATGCTCTAGGCTGCAGCCATCCACAGATTTATTTTAAAATTTATTCATTAATATATTATTAGGGCTTATTATTACTAAATCATGTATTTGTAGAGGGAATGGTCTGGGGTAGGGAACGGGCATAGGTTGGTCAGTGTTGACTTTAGCTAAAGGATTTAGGAATAATTATTATTCTTATCACTCCCCCCCCCCCCCCCCCTACCAATTTAATTAAAGTTAATTGTAAAATAATGCTTGAGATGGCTGAAGACTTTTTCGTACTTAGAAAAAACCTAAATTAAACACATAAAGAAGTTTATTGGTCCTGATTTAAGTTAAAGGAAAAGGGGCAAAGGTGGTGGGGGGGGGGGGGAGGATACGGGATTTAGAGGTGGAATGAAGAGAGGGAACAGGGGGAGTGGTGCAGGTGAAACAGGGAGCAAGAGGGGGGAACAGGGGGTGCTGTACAGGTGAAACAGAGAGGAAGAGGGGGGAACAGGGGGAGTGGTGCAGATGAAACAGGGATGAAGAGGGAGAAACAGAGGGGAGTGGTGCAGGTGAAACAGGGATGAAGAGGGAGGAACAGTGGGAGTGGTGCAGGTGAAACAGGGATGGGGATGGGGGAACAGGGGGAGTGGTGCAGGTGAAACAGGGATGGGGATGGGGGAACAGGGGGAGTGGTGCAGGTGAAACAGGGATGGGGATCGGGGAACAGGGGGAGTGGTGCAGGTGAAACAGGGATGCAGAGGGAGAAACAGGGGGGAGTGGTGCAGGTGAAACAGGGATTAAAGGTAAATTTATATAAGTAGATAGATGGATGTTTACATTGATTGCTAAATATATACATTGACGGATAGACGGATGCATAGATGCATCCGTCTATCTGATGGATGGAAAGACATATGAGTAGATGGATGGATAGACAGAAGAGTTGATGCTCGGATAAATGGAATATAAATGTATATAATGATAAATGGTTGGTTTAATTGAAGATAAATTGATGGATTGACAGATATAAGTAGATAGATAGGTGGATCCATTGATGGATTCATTTGTGGTTATCTCTTGAGGTTCTTCTTGAGATGATTTCGGGGCTTTAGTGTCCCCGCGGTTCGGTCCTCGACCAGGCCTCCACCACCAGGAAGCAGCCCGTGACAGCTGACTAACACCCAGGTACCTGTTTTACTGCAAGGTAACAGGGGCACAGGGTGAAAGAAACTCTGCCCATTGTTTCTCGGCGGCTCCCGGAATCGAACCCGGGACCACAGGATCACAAGTCCAGTGTCCAGTGTGCTGTCCGCTTGGCCGACTGGCTCCCCGGTCGGAGGGGAGCCGGTGAACAGGCAAATCAGGTTAAAGAATATCGGTCGATTTGCTATTGCATCAACTGAGATTCGATATGGGACCATTAGGGTTATAACCAACGAACTCTCTCCGTTTAGACGGTAGGCCTCCAGTTTGTGTGTGTGTGTGTGTGTGTGTGTGTGTTAGAGAGAAATAGATGTAGTAGATATAAAAAAAGGAAAAATACATATATTTGATAGGCGGGGTCCAAGAGCTAATAACTCGATTCTGCAGATACATATAGTTATCTTGAGGTTATCTTGAGATGATTTCGGGGCTTTAGTGTCCCCGCGGCCCGGTCCTCGACCAGGCCTCCACCCTCAGGAAGCAGCCCGTGACAGCTGACTAACTCCCAGGTACCTATTTACTGCTAGGTAACAGGGGCATTCAGGGTGAAAGAAACTTTGCCCATTTGTTTCCGCCTCGTGCGGGAATCGAACCCGCGTCACAGAATTACGAGTCCTGCGCGCTATCCACCAGGCTACGAGGCCCCTCTACTAGTAAAATACAAGGTACTAGTAAAATACAAAATACAAGGTACAAGGTACTAGTAAATACAAGGAGAAAATAAATACACACACACACACACATTAATTGATAATGGACTGTTTGTGTGCGTATCCATGTGTACTATTGTCAAGACCGACAGACACGTGAAGCTATGTGTGTGTATGTGTACCTGTAATTGAACTGACATGTGTACGGTAATTATCTGTATGTGTCCATTTTAAAGGTACACATTAGTGAATGTGTATTTATGTAAATTGATTGACATATGTACGTGTGCGCGCGATTAGTGTTACTGTAATTAATATGGTTAACATTTATACGTTTGAATGACATAGTTTCCCATTATTGTCACATTTTTTGTTACATGTCTACTATTGTCAAGATGGACAGACACGTCCAGCTATGAGTGTTTATGTGTACCAGTAATTGAACTGACATGTGTACTGCAACTATCTGCGTGTGTCCATTTTAAAGGAATATATTAGTGAATGTTTATTTATGTAAATTGATTGGAATATGTATGTGGACGCTCGGTTAGTGTTACTGTAATTTATATGGTTAACGTTTGAATGACATAGTTTCCCCTCATTGTCACATTTTTTGTTACTATTTCGCTGTTCACTCTCACTCTCTCTGAATCCTGTGGACTAATTGTGCTCACGTGTGTTTGTGTAGGGAAGGGGAACCATAGGCTTTTCAAACAATAATTTGCAACTATTTGCTAAGAAACATTTCAAATTATCATTTTAGTTTCTAATAAGTACTCTTTTTCCTAACATACAAGTCAATCACACAGTACCTAACCTCAGTCAGAAACACTTTTCTTACTATATCTCGAAACGTCTTTTGCATATATATCCTATCTTAAAAAATTAACAATTTTAATTCATAACTGCCAACCCCCCTCCCATCCAAAGCTTTCAAAGCCACCAAACATCATTCCTTTTCCTTAACCTCTCCCAAATTATCTTTTGCACCAATTCACAAACTAGGGGTCTTTATAGCTGAGTGGACGTCGCTCTCGACTCGTAATCGTAGCTCATTCGATCCCCTGGTGATGGAACAAACGGAAATCAGCAGAGTTTCTATCATTCTGATGCCCCTGTTACCTAGCAGTAAATATGTACCTGGGCGTTAGACAGCTGCTACGGGCTGCTTCCTGGGTGTGTGTGTGTGGAATGTTTTTTATTAGTTAGTAATAATTGATTGATTGACAGTCGAGAGGCGGGCCGAAAGAGTAGAGGTCAACCCTCGCAAGCACAACTAGGTGAACACAACTAGATAAATACTAACCAACCACGATCTCGACAATCCATTACACACACAACCCCCCCCCCCTCCTCCTCCCCCCCCCCCCAACTCCCCAAATCGTTGTACCTAAGTCAATAAAAAATTAAAACAAATCAATTAATTCACCAAAAATACTAACTATAAATAAAAGAACCAAATTTGAGACATACAGCGACTCCAGCGTGGTCTAGTCGGAAGAGAACGTGTTCTCATCTGGATAGATTGCGATCGAGTCTGTCGGAACGGGTGTGTAACTGCAGGGCACAAATATTTGTGTGTCCCCTCCTGCAGCTGCCTCTGTTTCGACAGGTTCCCTGGATAGCTGGAATTGGCCTGGCCCTTGGAAAGTGGGGAAGGGGTGAAATCCGTTGGGCCCACGGATGGATACCTTGGATCCATGGACCTAGAGCAGGTCTAATCACCTGGGATTCGAACCCACGGTGGGAATAAGGGAGGAGAAGGAAGGGGGGGGGGAAGGATGTTTCCCTGGAACCAAACCTCACATAAACCCGGACACTCACACACACCCTCACCCGAACACTCACAGGGGCACTCACACTCACACATACCCATAGACTGTGATAAGGGAGACCATCTGAGGGGACACAGATGGCCTCCTGGACCCACAGGTATAACCGGACACACACGCACCCGGACACTCACAGGGACACTCACACTCACACACACTCGCCCGGACACTCACAGGGATATACACACTCACACACAGACACACATCCATAGACACAAACTGTGATAAGGGAGACCATCTGAGGGGACACAGATGGCCTCCTGGACACACAAGTATATATCAATATTTAATTTATTATTTATTATTTAAGTTTATTAAATAAGTAATCAAATTAGTGTGTTTTAATAAATTATTATTTTATTAAATTATTAAATAATTATATTAATAAAACAAATTAAATTAAATTTAATAATTAAATATTTTTTATTTAATTTACAAATATGACAGATTTTTTAAATATATATATATATATATATATATATATATATATATATATATATATATATATATATATATATATATATATATATATATATATACACATGCGAACAAGCCTTAATGGTCCCCAGGACTATATGCAACTGAAAACTCACATGCCAGAATGACTCGAACCCATACTGCCAGGATCAATGCAACTGGTATGTACAGGACGCCTTAATCCGCTTGTGTCAATTTTAAAGGAATATATTAGTGAATATTTATTTATGTAAATTGATATAAATATTTATATATATATATATATATATATATATATATATATATATATATATATATATATATATATATATATATATATATATATATATAAAGAGAATGTCTATGTAATAAGGCCACATGCTGGAGGCTGCAGCCATCCACAGATTTATTTTAAAATTTATTCATTAATATATTATTAGGGCTTATTATTACTAAATCATGTATTTGTTGAGGGAATGGTCTGGGGTAGGGAACGGGCATAGGTTGGTCAGTGTTGACTTTAGCTAAAGGATTTAGGAATAATTATTATTCTTATCACTCCCCCCCCCCCTACCAATTTAATTAAAGTTAATTGTAAAATAATGCTTGAGATGGCTGAAGACTTTTTCGTACTTAGAAAAAACCTAAATTAAACACATAAAGAAGTTTATTGGTCCTGATTTAAGTTAAAGGAAAAGGGGCAAAGGTGGTGGGGGGGGGGGGAGGATACGGGATTTAGAGGTGGAATGAAGAGAGGGAACAGGGGGAGTGGTGCAGGTGAAACAGGGAGCAAGAGGGGGGAACAGGGGGTGCTGTACAGGTGAAACAGAGAGGAAGAGGGGGGAACAGGGGGAGTGGTGCAGATGAAACAGGGATGAAGAGGGAGAAACAGAGGGGAGTGGTGCAGGTGAAACAGGGATGAAGAGGGAGGAACAGTGGGAGTGGTGCAGGTGAAACAGGGATGGGGATGGGGGAACAGGGGGAGTGGTGCAGGTGAAACAGGGATGGGGATGGGGGAACAGGGGGAGTGGTGCAGGTGAAACAGGGATGGGGATCGGGGAACAGGGGGAGTGGTGCAGGTGAAACAGGGATGCAGAGGGAGAAACAGGGGGGAGTGGTGCAGGTGAAACAGGGATTAAAGGTAAATTTATATAAGTAGATAGATGGATGTTTACATTGATTGCTAAATATATACATTGACGGATAGACGGATGCATAGATGCATCCGTCTATCTAATGGATGGAAAGACATATGAATAGATGGATGGATAGACAGAAGAGTTGATGCTCGGATAAATGGAATATAAATGTATATAATGATAAATGGTTGGTTTAATTGAAGATAAATTGATGGATTGACAGATATAAGTAGATAGATAGGTGGATCCATTGATGGATTCATTTGTGGTTATCTCTTGAGGTTCTTCTTGAGATGATTTCGGGGCTTTAGTGTCCCCGCGGTTCGGTCCTCGACCAGGCCTCCACCACCAGGAAGCAGCCCGTGACAGCTGACTAACACCCAGGTACCTGTTTTACTGCAAGGTAACAGGGGCACAGGGTGAAAGAAACTCTGCCCATTGTTTCTCGGCGGCTCCCGGAATCGAACCCGGGACCACAGGATCACAAGTCCAGTGTCCAGTGTGCTGTCCGCTTGGCCGACTGGCTCCCCGGTCGGAGGGGAGCCGGTGAACAGGCAAATCAGGTTAAAGAATATCGGTCGATTTGCTATTGCATCAACTGAGATTCGATATGGGACCATTAGGGTTATAACCAACGAACTCTCTCCGTTTAGACGGTAGGCCTCCAGTTTGTGTGTGTGTGTGTGTGTGTGTGTGTGTGTTAGAGAGAAATAGATGTAGTAGATATAAAAAAAGGAAAAATACATATATTTGATAGGCGGGGTCCAAGAGCTAATAACTCGATTCTGCAGATACATATAGTTATCTTGAGGTTATCTTGAGATGATTTCGGGGCTTTAGTGTCCCCGCGGCCCGGTCCTCGACCAGGCCTCCACCCTCAGGAAGCAGCCCGTGACAGCTGACTAACTCCCAGGTACCTATTTACTGCTAGGTAACAGGGGCATTCAGGGTGAAAGAAACTTTGCCCATTTGTTTCCGCCTCGTGCGGGAATCGAACCCGCGTCACAGAATTACGAGTCCTGCGCGCTATCCACCAGGCTACGAGGCCCCTCTACTAGTAAAATACAAGGTACTAGTAAAATACAAAATACAAGGTACAAGGTACTAGTAAATACAAGGAGAAAATAAATACACACACACACACACATTAATTGATAATGGACTGTTTGTGTGCGTATCCATGTGTACTATTGTCAAGACCGACAGACACGTGAAGCTATGTGTGTGTATGTGTACCTGTAATTGAACTGACATGTGTACGGTAATTATCTGTATGTGTCCATTTTAAAGGTACACATTAGTGAATGTGTATTTATGTAAATTGATTGACATATGTACGTGTGCGCGCGATTAGTGTTACTGTAATTAATATGGTTAACATTTATACGTTTGAATGACATAGTTTCCCATTATTGTCACATTTTTTGTTACATGTCTACTATTGTCAAGATGGACAGACACGTCCAGCTATGAGTGTTTATGTGTACCAGTAATTGAACTGACATGTGTACTGCAACTATCTGCGTGTGTCCATTTTAAAGGAATATATTAGTGAATGTTTATTTATGTAAATTGATTGGAATATGTATGTGGACGCTCGGTTAGTGTTACTGTAATTTATATGGTTAACGTTTGAATGACATAGTTTCCCCTCATTGTCACATTTTTTGTTACTATTTCGCTGTTCACTCTCACTCTCTCTGAATCCTGTGGACTAATTGTGCTCACGTGTGTTTGTGTAGGGAAGGGGAACCATAGGCTTTTCAAACAATAATTTGCAACTATTTGCTAAGAAACATTTCAAATTATCATTTTAGTTTCTAATAAGTACTCTTTTTCCTAACATACAAGTCAATCACACAGTACCTAACCTCAGTCAGAAACACTTTTCTTACTATATCTCGAAACGTCTTTTGCATATATATCCTATCTTAAAAAATTAACAATTTTAATTCATAACTGCCAACCCCCCTCCCATCCAAAGCTTTCAAAGCCACCAAACATCATTCCTTTTCCTTAACCTCTCCCAAATTATCTTTTGCACCAATTCACAAACTAGGGGTCTTTATAGCTGAGTGGACGTCGCTCTCGACTCGTAATCGTAGCTCATTCGATCCCCTGGTGATGGAACAAACGGAAATCAGCAGAGTTTCTATCATTCTGATGCCCCTGTTACCTAGCAGTAAATATGTACCTGGGCGTTAGACAGCTGCTACGGGCTGCTTCCTGGGTGTGTGTGTGTGGAATGTTTTTATTAGTTAGTAATAATTGATTGATTGACAGTCGAGAGGCGGGCCGAAAGAGTAGAGGTCAACCCTCGCAAGCACAACTAGGTGAACACAACTAGATAAATACTAACCAACCACGATCTCGACAATCCATTACACACACAACCCCCCCCCCCCTCCTCCCCCCCCCCCCCAACTCCCCAAATCGTTGTACCTAAGTCAATAAAAAATTAAAACAAATCAATTAATTCACCAAAAATACTAACTATAAATAAAAGAACCAAATTTGAGACATACAGCGACTCCAGCGTGGTCTAGTCGGAAGAGAACGTGTTCTCATCTGGATAGATTGCGATCGAGTCTGTCGGAACGGGTGTGTAACTGCAGGGCACAAATATTTGTGTGTCCCCTCCTGCAGCTGCCTCTGTTTCGACAGGTTCCCTGGATAGCTGGAATTGGCCTGGCCCTTGGAAAGTGGGGAAGGGGTGAAATCCGTTGGGCCCACGGATGGATACCTTGGATCCATGGACCTAGAGCAGGTCTAATCACCTGGGATTCGAACCCACGGTGGGAATAAGGGAGGAGAAGGAAGGGGGGGGGGGGGGGGGGGGGAAGGATGTTTCCCTGGAACCAAACCTCACATAAACCCGGACACTCACACACACCCTCACCCGAACACTCACAGGGGCACTCACACTCACACATACCCATAGACTGTGATAAGGGAGACCATCTGAGGGGACACAGATGGCCTCCTGGACCCACAGGTATAACCGGACACACACGCACCCGGACACTCACAGGGACACTCACACTCACACACACTCGCCCGGACACTCACAGGGATATACACACTCACACACAGACACACATCCATAGACACAAACTGTGATAAGGGAGACCATCTGAGGGGACACAGATGGCCTCCTGGACACACAAGTATATATCAATATTTAATTTATTATTTATTATTTAAGTTTATTAAATAAGTAATCAAATTAGTGTGTTTTAATAAATTATTATTTTATTAAATTATTAAATAATTATATTAATAAAACAAATTAAATTAAATTTAATAATTAAATATTTTTTATTTAATTTACAAATATGACAGATTTTTTAAATATATATATATATATATATATATATATATATATATATATATATATATATATATATATATATATATACATGCGAACAAGCCTTAATGGTCCCCAGGACTATATGCAACTGAAAACTCACATGCCAGAAGTGACTCGAACCCATACTGCCAGGATCAATGCAACTGGTATGTACAGGACGCCTTAATCCGCTTGTGTCAATTTTAAAGGAATATATTAGTGAATATTTATTTATGTAAATTGATATAAATATTTATATATATATATATATATATATATATATATATATATATATATATATATATATATATATATATATATATATATATATATATATATATAAAGAGAATGTCTATGTAATAAGGCCACATGCTGGAGGCTGCAGCCATCCACAGATTTATTTTAAAATTTATTCATTAATATATTATTAGGGCTTATTATTACTAAATCATGTATTTGTAGAGGGAATGGTCTGGGGTAGGGAACGGGCATAGGTTGGTCAGTGTTGACTTTAGCTAAAGGATTTAGGAATAATTATTATTCTTATCACTCCCCCCCCCCCTACCAATTTAATTAAAGTTAATTGTAAAATAATGCTTGAGATGGCTGAAGACTTTTTCGTACTTAGAAAAAACCTAAATTAAACACATAAAGAAGTTTATTGGTCCTGATTTAAGTTAAAGGAAAAGGGGCAAAGGTGGTGGGGGGGGGGGAGGATACGGGATTTAGAGGTGGAATGAAGAGAGGGAACAGGGGGAGTGGTGCAGGTGAAACAGGGAGCAAGAGGGGGGAACAGGGGGTGCTGTACAGGTGAAACAGAGAGGAAGAGGGGGGAACAGGGGGAGTGGTGCAGATGAAACAGGGATGAAGAGGGAGAAACAGAGGGGAGTGGTGCAGGTGAAACAGGGATGAAGAGGGAGGAACAGTGGGAGTGGTGCAGGTGAAACAGGGATGGGGATGGGGGAACAGGGGGAGTGGTGCAGGTGAAACAGGGATGGGGATGGGGGAACAGGGGGAGTGGTGCAGGTGAAACAGGGATGGGGATCGGGGAACAGGGGGAGTGGTGCAGGTGAAACAGGGATGCAGAGGGAGAAACAGGGGGGAGTGGTGCAGGTGAAACAGGGATTAAAGGTAAATTTATATAAGTAGATAGATGGATGTTTACATTGATTGCTAAATATATACATTGACGGATAGACGGATGCATAGATGCATCCGTCTATCTGATGGATGGAAAGACATATGAGTAGATGGATGGATAGACAGAAGAGTTGATGCTCGGATAAATGGAATATAAATGTATATAATGATAAATGGTTGGTTTAATTGAAGATAAATTGATGGATTGACAGATATAAGTAGATAGATAGGTGGATCCATTGATGGATTCATTTGTGGTTATCTCTTGAGGTTCTTCTTGAGATGATTTCGGGGCTTTAGTGTCCCCGCGGTTCGGTCCTCGACCAGGCCTCCACCACCAGGAAGCAGCCCGTGACAGCTGACTAACACCCAGGTACCTGTTTTACTGCAAGGTAACAGGGGCACAGGGTGAAAGAAACTCTGCCCATTGTTTCTCGGCGGCTCCCGGAATCGAACCCGGGACCACAGGATCACAAGTCCAGTGTCCAGTGTGCTGTCCGCTTGGCCGACTGGCTCCCCGGTCGGAGGGGAGCCGGTGAACAGGCAAATCAGGTTAAAGAATATCGGTCGATTTGCTATTGCATCAACTGAGATTCGATATGGGACCATTAGGGTTATAACCAACGAACTCTCTCCGTTTAGACGGTAGGCCTCCAGTTTGTGTGTGTGTGTGTGTGTGTGTGTGTGTTAGAGAGAAATAGATGTAGTAGATATAAAAAAAGGAAAAATACATATATTTGATAGGCGGGGTCCAAGAGCTAATAACTCGATTCTGCAGATACATATAGTTATCTTGAGGTTATCTTGAGATGATTTCGGGGCTTTAGTGTCCCCGCGGCCCGGTCCTCGACCAGGCCTCCACCCTCAGGAAGCAGCCCGTGACAGCTGACTAACTCCCAGGTACCTATTTACTGCTAGGTAACAGGGGCATTCAGGGTGAAAGAAACTTTGCCCATTTGTTTCCGCCTCGTGCGGGAATCGAACCCGCGTCACAGAATTACGAGTCCTGCGCGCTATCCACCAGGCTACGAGGCCCCTCTACTAGTAAAATACAAGGTACTAGTAAAATACAAAATACAAGGTACAAGGTACTAGTAAATACAAGGAGAAAATAAATACACACACACACACACATTAATTGATAATGGACTGTTTGTGTGCGTATCCATGTGTACTATTGTCAAGACCGACAGACACGTGAAGCTATGTGTGTGTATGTGTACCTGTAATTGAACTGACATGTGTACGGTAATTATCTGTATGTGTCCATTTTAAAGGTACACATTAGTGAATGTGTATTTATGTAAATTGATTGACATATGTACGTGTGCGCGCGATTAGTGTTACTGTAATTAATATGGTTAACATTTATACGTTTGAATGACATAGTTTCCCATTATTGTCACATTTTTTGTTACATGTCTACTATTGTCAAGATGGACAGACACGTCCAGCTATGAGTGTTTATGTGTACCAGTAATTGAACTGACATGTGTACTGCAACTATCTGCGTGTGTCCATTTTAAAGGAATATATTAGTGAATGTTTATTTATGTAAATTGATTGGAATATGTATGTGGACGCTCGGTTAGTGTTACTGTAATTTATATGGTTAACGTTTGAATGACATAGTTTCCCCTCATTGTCACATTTTTTGTTACTATTTCGCTGTTCACTCTCACTCTCTCTGAATCCTGTGGACTAATTGTGCTCACGTGTGTTTGTGTAGGGAAGGGGAACCATAGGCTTTTCAAACAATAATTTGCAACTATTTGCTAAGAAACATTTCAAATTATCATTTTAGTTTCTAATAAGTACTCTTTTTCCTAACATACAAGTCAATCACACAGTACCTAACCTCAGTCAGAAACACTTTTCTTACTATATCTCGAAACGTCTTTTGCATATATATCCTATCTTAAAAAATTAACAATTTTAATTCATAACTGCCAACCCCCCTCCCATCCAAAGCTTTCAAAGCCACCAAACATCATTCCTTTTCCTTAACCTCTCCCAAATTATCTTTTGCACCAATTCACAAACTAGGGGTCTTTATAGCTGAGTGGACGTCGCTCTCGACTCGTAATCGTAGCTCATTCGATCCCCTGGTGATGGAACAAACGGAAATCAGCAGAGTTTCTATCATTCTGATGCCCCTGTTACCTAGCAGTAAATATGTACCTGGGCGTTAGACAGCTGCTACGGGCTGCTTCCTGGGTGTGTGTGTGTGGAATGTTTTTATTAGTTAGTAATAATTGATTGATTGACAGTCGAGAGGCGGGCCGAAAGAGTAGAGGTCAACCCTCGCAAGCACAACTAGGTGAACACAACTAGATAAATACTAACCAACCACGATCTCGACAATCCATTACACACACAACCCCCCCCCCCTCCTCCTCCCCCCCCCCCCAACTCCCCAAATCGTTGTACCTAAGTCAATAAAAAATTAAAACAAATCAATTAATTCACCAAAAATACTAACTATAAATAAAAGAACCAAATTTGAGACATACAGCGACTCCAGCGTGGTCTAGTCGGAAGAGAACGTGTTCTCATCTGGATAGATTGCGATCGAGTCTGTCGGAACGGGTGTGTAACTGCAGGGCACAAATATTTGTGTGTCCCCTCCTGCAGCTGCCTCTGTTTCGACAGGTTCCCTGGATAGCTGGAATTGGCCTGGCCCTTGGAAAGTGGGGAAGGGGTGAAATCCGTTGGGCCCACGGATGGATACCTTGGATCCATGGACCTAGAGCAGGTCTAATCACCTGGGATTCGAACCCACGGTGGGAATAAGGGAGGAGAAGGAAGGGGGGGGGGGGGGAAGGATGTTTCCCTGGAACCAAACCTCACATAAACCCGGACACTCACACACACCCTCACCCGAACACTCACAGGGGCACTCACACTCACACATACCCATAGACTGTGATAAGGGAGACCATCTGAGGGGACACAGATGGCCTCCTGGACCCACAGGTATAACCGGACACACACGCACCCGGACACTCACAGGGACACTCACACTCACACACACTCGCCCGGACACTCACAGGGATATACACACTCACACACAGACACACATCCATAGACACAAACTGTGATAAGGGAGACCATCTGAGGGGACACAGATGGCCTCCTGGACACACAAGTATATATCAATATTTAATTTATTATTTATTATTTAAGTTTATTAAATAAGTAATCAAATTAGTGTGTTTTAATAAATTATTATTTTATTAAATTATTAAATAATTATATTAATAAAACAAATTAAATTAAATTTAATAATTAAATATTTTTTATTTAATTTACAAATATGACAGATTTTTTAAATATATATATATATATATATATATATATATATATATATATATATATATATATATATATATATATATATATATATATATATATATATATATATATATATATACATGCGAACAAGCCTTAATGGTCCCCAGGACTATATGCAACTGAAAACTCACATGCCAGAAGTGACTCGAACCCATACTGCCAGGATCAATGCAACTGGTATGTACAGGACGCCTTAATCCGCTTGTGTCAATTTTAAAGGAATATATTAGTGAATATTTATTTATGTAAATTGATATAAATATTATATATATATATATATATATATATATATATATATATATATATATATATATATATATATATATATATATATATATATATATATATATAAAGAGAATGTCTATGTAATAAGGCCACATGCTGGAGGCTGCAGCCATCCACAGATTTATTTTAAAATTTATTCATTAATATATTATTAGGGCTTATTATTACTAAATCATGTATTTGTAGAGGGAATGGTCTGGGGTAGGGAACGGGCATAGGTTGGTCAGTGTTGACTTTAGCTAAAGGATTTAGGAATAATTATTATTCTTATCACTCCCCCCCCCCCTACCAATTTAATTAAAGTTAATTGTAAAATAATGCTTGAGATGGCTGAAGACTTTTTCGTACTTAGAAAAAACCTAAATTAAACACATAAAGAAGTTTATTGGTCCTGATTTAAGTTAAAGGAAAAGGGGCAAAGGTGGTGGGGGGGGGGGAGGATACGGGATTTAGAGGTGGAATGAAGAGAGGGAACAGGGGGAGTGGTGCAGGTGAAACAGGGAGCAAGAGGGGGGAACAGGGGGTGCTGTACAGGTGAAACAGAGAGGAAGAGGGGGGAACAGGGGGAGTGGTGCAGATGAAACAGGGATGAAGAGGGAGAAACAGAGGGGAGTGGTGCAGGTGAAACAGGGATGAAGAGGGAGGAACAGTGGGAGTGGTGCAGGTGAAACAGGGATGGGGATGGGGGAACAGGGGGAGTGGTGCAGGTGAAACAGGGATGGGGATGGGGGAACAGGGGGAGTGGTGCAGGTGAAACAGGGATGGGGATCGGGGAACAGGGGGAGTGGTGCAGGTGAAACAGGGATGCAGAGGGAGAAACAGGGGGGAGTGGTGCAGGTGAAACAGGGATTAAAGGTAAATTTATATAAGTAGATAGATGGATGTTTACATTGATTGCTAAATATATACATTGACGGATAGACGGATGCATAGATGCATCCGTCTATCTGATGGATGGAAAGACATATGAGTAGATGGATGGATAGACAGAAGAGTTGATGCTCGGATAAATGGAATATAAATGTATATAATGATAAATGGTTGGTTTAATTGAAGATAAATTGATGGATTGACAGATATAAGTAGATAGATAGGTGGATCCATTGATGGATTCATTTGTGGTTATCTCTTGAGGTTCTTCTTGAGATGATTTCGGGGCTTTAGTGTCCCCGCGGTTCGGTCCTCGACCAGGCCTCCACCACCAGGAAGCAGCCCGTGACAGCTGACTAACACCCAGGTACCTGTTTTACTGCAAGGTAACAGGGGCACAGGGTGAAAGAAACTCTGCCCATTGTTTCTCGGCGGCTCCCGGAATCGAACCCGGGACCACAGGATCACAAGTCCAGTGTCCAGTGTGCTGTCCGCTTGGCCGACTGGCTCCCCGGTCGGAGGGGAGCCGGTGAACAGGCAAATCAGGTTAAAGAATATCGGTCGATTTGCTATTGCATCAACTGAGATTCGATATGGGACCATTAGGGTTATAACCAACGAACTCTCTCCGTTTAGACGGTAGGCCTCCAGTTTGTGTGTGTGTGTGTGTGTGTGTGTGTGTTAGAGAGAAATAGATGTAGTAGATATAAAAAAAGGAAAAATACATATATTTGATAGGCGGGGTCCAAGAGCTAATAACTCGATTCTGCAGATACATATAGTTATCTTGAGGTTATCTTGAGATGATTTCGGGGCTTTAGTGTCCCCGCGGCCCGGTCCTCGACCAGGCCTCCACCCTCAGGAAGCAGCCCGTGACAGCTGACTAACTCCCAGGTACCTATTTACTGCTAGGTAACAGGGGCATTCAGGGTGAAAGAAACTTTGCCCATTTGTTTCCGCCTCGTGCGGGAATCGAACCCGCGTCACAGAATTACGAGTCCTGCGCGCTATCCACCAGGCTACGAGGCCCCTCTACTAGTAAAATACAAGGTACTAGTAAAATACAAAATACAAGGTACAAGGTACTAGTAAATACAAGGAGAAAATAAATACACACACACACACACATTAATTGATAATGGACTGTTTGTGTGCGTATCCATGTGTACTATTGTCAAGACCGACAGACACGTGAAGCTATGTGTGTGTATGTGTACCTGTAATTGAACTGACATGTGTACGGTAATTATCTGTATGTGTCCATTTTAAAGGTACACATTAGTGAATGTGTATTTATGTAAATTGATTGACATATGTACGTGTGCGCGCGATTAGTGTTACTGTAATTAATATGGTTAACATTTATACGTTTGAATGACATAGTTTCCCATTATTGTCACATTTTTTGTTACATGTCTACTATTGTCAAGATGGACAGACACGTCCAGCTATGAGTGTTTATGTGTACCAGTAATTGAACTGACATGTGTACTGCAACTATCTGCGTGTGTCCATTTTAAAGGAATATATTAGTGAATGTTTATTTATGTAAATTGATTGGAATATGTATGTGGACGCTCGGTTAGTGTTACTGTAATTTATATGGTTAACGTTTGAATGACATAGTTTCCCCTCATTGTCACATTTTTTGTTACTATTTCGCTGTTCACTCTCACTCTCTCTGAATCCTGTGGACTAATTGTGCTCACGTGTGTTTGTGTAGGGAAGGGGAACCATAGGCTTTTCAAACAATAATTTGCAACTATTTGCTAAGAAACATTTCAAATTATCATTTTAGTTTCTAATAAGTACTCTTTTTCCTAACATACAAGTCAATCACACAGTACCTAACCTCAGTCAGAAACACTTTTCTTACTATATCTCGAAACGTCTTTTGCATATATATCCTATCTTAAAAAATTAACAATTTTAATTCATAACTGCCAACCCCCCTCCCATCCAAAGCTTTCAAAGCCACCAAACATCATTCCTTTTCCTTAACCTCTCCCAAATTATCTTTTGCACCAATTCACAAACTAGGGGTCTTTATAGCTGAGTGGACGTCGCTCTCGACTCGTAATCGTAGCTCATTCGATCCCCTGGTGATGGAACAAACGGAAATCAGCAGAGTTTCTATCATTCTGATGCCCCTGTTACCTAGCAGTAAATATGTACCTGGGCGTTAGACAGCTGCTACGGGCTGCTTCCTGGGTGTGTGTGTGTGGAATGTTTTTTATTAGTTAGTAATAATTGATTGATTGACAGTTCGAGAGGCGGGCCGAAAGAGTAGAGGTCAACCCTCGCAAGCACAACTAGGTGAACACAACTAGATAAATACTAACCAACCACGATCTCGACAATCCATTACACACACAACCCCCCCCCCCTCCTCCTCCCCCCCCCCCCAACTCCCCAAATCGTTGTACCTAAGTCAATAAAAAATTAAAACAAATCAATTAATTCACCAAAAATACTAACTATAAATAAAAGAACCAAATTTGAGACATACAGCGACTCCAGCGTGGTCTAGTCGGAAGAGAACGTGTTCTCATCTGGATAGATTGCGATCGAGTCTGTCGGAACGGGTGTGTAACTGCAGGGCACAAATATTTGTGTGTCCCCTCCTGCAGCTGCCTCTGTTTCGACAGGTTCCCTGGATAGCTGGAATTGGCCTGGCCCTTGGAAAGTGGGGAAGGGGTGAAATCCGTTGGGCCCACGGATGGATACCTTGGATCCATGGACCTAGAGCAGGTCTAATCACCTGGGATTCGAACCCACGGTGGGAATAAGGGAGGAGAAGGAAGGGGGGGGGGGGGAAGGATGTTTCCCTGGAACCAAACCTCACATAAACCCGGACACTCACACACACCCTCACCCGAACACTCACAGGGGCACTCACACTCACACATACCCATAGACTGTGATAAGGGAGACCATCTGAGGGGACACAGATGGCCTCCTGGACCCACAGGTATAACCGGACACACACGCACCCGGACACTCACAGGGACACTCACACTCACACACACTCGCCCGGACACTCACAGGGATATACACACTCACACACAGACACACATCCATAGACACAAACTGTGATAAGGGAGACCATCTGAGGGGACACAGATGGCCTCCTGGACACACAAGTATATATCAATATTTAATTTATTATTTATTATTTAAGTTTATTAAATAAGTAATCAAATTAGTGTGTTTTAATAAATTATTATTTTATTAAATTATTAAATAATTATATTAATAAAACAAATTAAATTAAATTTAATAATTAAATATTTTTTATTTAATTTACAAATATGACAGATTTTTTAAATATATATATATATATATATATATATATATATATATATATATATATATATATATATATATATATATATATATATATATATATATATATATATATATATATACATGCGAACAAGCCTTAATGGTCCCCAGGACTATATGCAACTGAAAACTCACATGCCAGAAGTGACTCGAACCCATACTGCCAGGATCAATGCAACTGGTATGTACAGGACGCCTTAATCCGCTTGTGTCAATTTTAAAGGAATATATTAGTGAATATTTATTTATGTAAATTGATATAAATATTATATATATATATATATATATATATATATATATATATATATATATATATATATATATATATATATATATATATATATATATATATATAAAGAGAATGTCTATGTAATAAGGCCACATGCTGGAGGCTGCAGCCATCCACAGATTTATTTTAAAATTTATTCATTAATATATTATTAGGGCTTATTATTACTAAATCATGTATTTGTAGAGGGAATGGTCTGGGGTAGGGAACGGGCATAGGTTGGTCAGTGTTGACTTTAGCTAAAGGATTTAGGAATAATTATTATTCTTATCACTCCCCCCCCCCCTACCAATTTAATTAAAGTTAATTGTAAAATAATGCTTGAGATGGCTGAAGACTTTTTCGTACTTAGAAAAAACCTAAATTAAACACATAAAGAAGTTTATTGGTCCTGATTTAAGTTAAAGGAAAAGGGGCAAAGGTGGTGGGGGGGGGGAGGATACGGGATTTAGAGGTGGAATGAAGAGAGGGAACAGGGGGAGTGGTGCAGGTGAAACAGGGAGCAAGAGGGGGGAACAGGGGGTGCTGTACAGGTGAAACAGAGAGGAAGAGGGGGGAACAGGGGGAGTGGTGCAGATGAAACAGGGATGAAGAGGGAGAAACAGAGGGGAGTGGTGCAGGTGAAACAGGGATGAAGAGGGAGGAACAGTGGGAGTGGTGCAGGTGAAACAGGGATGGGGATGGGGGAACAGGGGGAGTGGTGCAGGTGAAACAGGGATGGGGATGGGGGAACAGGGGGAGTGGTGCAGGTGAAACAGGGATGGGGATCGGGGAACAGGGGGAGTGGTGCAGGTGAAACAGGGATGCAGAGGGAGAAACAGGGGGGAGTGGTGCAGGTGAAACAGGGATTAAAGGTAAATTTATATAAGTAGATAGATGGATGTTTACATTGATTGCTAAATATATACATTGACGGATAGACGGATGCATAGATGCATCCGTCTATCTGATGGATGGAAAGACATATGAGTAGATGGATGGATAGACAGAAGAGTTGATGCTCGGATAAATGGAATATAAATGTATATAATGATAAATGGTTGGTTTAATTGAAGATAAATTGATGGATTGACAGATATAAGTAGATAGATAGGTGGATCCATTGATGGATTCATTTGTGGTTATCTCTTGAGGTTCTTCTTGAGATGATTTCGGGGCTTTAGTGTCCCCGCGGTTCGGTCCTCGACCAGGCCTCCACCACCAGGAAGCAGCCCGTGACAGCTGACTAACACCCAGGTACCTGTTTTACTGCAAGGTAACAGGGGCACAGGGTGAAAGAAACTCTGCCCATTGTTTCTCGGCGGCTCCCGGAATCGAACCCGGGACCACAGGATCACAAGTCCAGTGTCCAGTGTGCTGTCCGCTTGGCCGACTGGCTCCCCGGTCGGAGGGGAGCCGGTGAACAGGCAAATCAGGTTAAAGAATATCGGTCGATTTGCTATTGCATCAACTGAGATTCGATATGGGACCATTAGGGTTATAACCAACGAACTCTCTCCGTTTAGACGGTAGGCCTCCAGTTTGTGTGTGTGTGTGTGTGTGTGTGTGTTAGAGAGAAATAGATGTAGTAGATATAAAAAAAGGAAAAATACATATATTTGATAGGCGGGGTCCAAGAGCTAATAACTCGATTCTGCAGATACATATAGTTATCTTGAGGTTATCTTGAGATGATTTCGGGGCTTTAGTGTCCCCGCGGCCCGGTCCTCGACCAGGCCTCCACCCCCAGGAAGCAGCCCGTGACAGCTGACTAACTCCCAGGTACCTATTTACTGCTAGGTAACAGGGGCATTCAGGGTGAAAGAAACTTTGCCCATTTGTTTCCGCCTCGTGCGGGAATCGAACCCGCGTCACAGAATTACGAGTCCTGCGCGCTATCCACCAGGCTACGAGGCCCCTCTACTAGTAAAATACAAGGTACTAGTAAAATACAAAATACAAGGTACAAGGTACTAGTAAATACAAGGAGAAAATAAATACACACACACACACACATTAATTGATAATGGACTGTTTGTGTGCGTATCCATGTGTACTATTGTCAAGACCGACAGACACGTGAAGCTATGTGTGTGTATGTGTACCTGTAATTGAACTGACATGTGTACGGTAATTATCTGTATGTGTCCATTTTAAAGGTACACATTAGTGAATGTGTATTTATGTAAATTGATTGACATATGTACGTGTGCGCGCGATTAGTGTTACTGTAATTAATATGGTTAACATTTATACGTTTGAATGACATAGTTTCCCATTATTGTCACATTTTTTGTTACATGTCTACTATTGTCAAGATGGACAGACACGTCCAGCTATGAGTGTTTATGTGTACCAGTAATTGAACTGACATGTGTACTGCAACTATCTGCGTGTGTCCATTTTAAAGGAATATATTAGTGAATGTTTATTTATGTAAATTGATTGGAATATGTATGTGGACGCTCGGTTAGTGTTACTGTAATTTATATGGTTAACGTTTGAATGACATAGTTTCCCCTCATTGTCACATTTTTTGTTACTATTTCGCTGTTCACTCTCACTCTCTCTGAATCCTGTGGACTAATTGTGCTCACGTGTGTTTGTGTAGGGAAGGGGAACCATAGGCTTTTCAAACAATAATTTGCAACTATTTGCTAAGAAACATTTCAAATTATCATTTTAGTTTCTAATAAGTACTCTTTTTCCTAACATACAAGTCAATCACACAGTACCTAACCTCAGTCAGAAACACTTTTCTTACTATATCTCGAAACGTCTTTTGCATATATATCCTATCTTAAAAAATTAACAATTTTAATTCATAACTGCCAACCCCCCTCCCATCCAAAGCTTTCAAAGCCACCAAACATCATTCCTTTTCCTTAACCTCTCCCAAATTATCTTTTGCACCAATTCACAAACTAGGGGTCTTTATAGCTGAGTGGACGTCGCTCTCGACTCGTAATCGTAGCTCATTCGATCCCCCTGGTGATGGAACAAACGGAAATCAGCAGAGTTTCTATCATTCTGATGCCCCTGTTACCTAGCAGTAAATATGTACCTGGGCGTTAGACAGCTGCTACGGGCTGCTTCCTGGGTGTGTGTGTGTGGAATGTTTTTTATTAGTTAGTAATAATTGATTGATTGACAGTTCGAGAGGCGGGCCGAAAGAGTAGAGGCTCAACCCTCGCAAGCACAACTAGGTGAACACAACTAGATAAATACTAACCAACCACGATCTCGACAATCCATTACACACACAACCCCCCCCCCTCCTCCTCCCCCCCCCCCCAACTCCCCAAATCGTTGTACCTAAGTCAATAAAAAATTAAAACAAATCAATTAATTCACCAAAAATACTAACTATAAATAAAAGAACCAAATTTGAGACATACAGCGACTCCAGCGTGGTCTAGTCGGAAGAGAACGTGTTCTCATCTGGATAGATTGCGATCGAGTCTGTCGGAACGGGTGTGTAACTGCAGGGCACAAATATTTGTGTGTCCCCTCCTGCAGCTGCCTCTGTTTCGACAGGTTCCCTGGATAGCTGGAATTGGCCTGGCCCTTGGAAAGTGGGGAAGGGGTGAAATCCGTTGGGCCCACGGATGGATACCTTGGATCCATGGACCTAGAGCAGGTCTAATCACCTGGGATTCGAACCCACGGTGGGAATAAGGGAGGAGAAGGAAGGGGGGGGGGGGGGAAGGATGTTTCCCTGGAACCAAACCTCACATAAACCCGGACACTCACACACACCCTCACCCGAACACTCACAGGGGCACTCACACTCACACATACCCATAGACTGTGATAAGGGAGACCATCTGAGGGGACACAGATGGCCTCCTGGACCCACAGGTATAACCGGACACACACGCACCCGGACACTCACAGGGACACTCACACTCACACACACTCGCCCGGACACTCACAGGGATATACACACTCACACACAGACACACATCCATAGACACAAACTGTGATAAGGGAGACCATCTGAGGGGACACAGATGGCCTCCTGGACACACAAGTATATATCAATATTTAATTTATTATTTATTATTTAAGTTTATTAAATAAGTAATCAAATTAGTGTGTTTTAATAAATTATTATTTTATTAAATTATTAAATAATTATATTAATAAAACAAATTAAATTAAATTTAATAATTAAATATTTTTTATTTAATTTACAAATATGACAGATTTTTTAAATATATATATATATATATATATATATATATATATATATATATATATATTATATATATATATATATATATATATATATATATATATATATATATATACATGCGAACAAGCCTTAATGGTCCCCAGGACTATATGCAACTGAAAACTCACATGCCAGAAGTGACTCGAACCCATACTGCCAGGATCAATGCAACTGGTATGTACAGGACGCCTTAATCCGCTTGTGTCAATTTTAAAGGAATATATTAGTGAATATTTATTTATGTAAATTGATATAAATATATATATATATATATATATATATATATATATATATATATATATATATATATATATATATATATATATATATATATATATATATAAAGAGAATGTCTATGTAATAAGGCCACATGCTGGAGGCTGCAGCCATCCACAGATTTATTTTAAAATTTATTCATTAATATATTATTAGGGCTTATTATTACTAAATCATGTATTTGTAGAGGGAATGGTCTGGGGTAGGGAACGGGCATAGGTTGGTCAGTGTTGACTTTAGCTAAAGGATTTAGGAATAATTATTATTCTTATCACTCCCCCCCCCCCCTACCAATTTAATTAAAGTTAATTGTAAAATAATGCTTGAGATGGCTGAAGACTTTTTCGTACTTAGAAAAAACCTAAATTAAACACATAAAGAAGTTTATTGGTCCTGATTTAAGTTAAAGGAAAAGGGGCAAAGGTGGTGGGGGGGGGGAGGATACGGGATTTAGAGGTGGAATGAAGAGAGGGAACAGGGGGAGTGGTGCAGGTGAAACAGGGAGCAAGAGGGGGGAACAGGGGGTGCTGTACAGGTGAAACAGAGAGGAAGAGGGGGGAACAGGGGGAGTGGTGCAGATGAAACAGGGATGAAGAGGGAGAAACAGAGGGGAGTGGTGCAGGTGAAACAGGGATGAAGAGGGAGGAACAGTGGGAGTGGTGCAGGTGAAACAGGGATGGGGATGGGGGAACAGGGGGAGTGGTGCAGGTGAAACAGGGATGGGGATGGGGGAACAGGGGGAGTGGTGCAGGTGAAACAGGGATGGGGATCGGGGAACAGGGGGAGTGGTGCAGGTGAAACAGGGATGCAGAGGGAGAAACAGGGGGGAGTGGTGCAGGTGAAACAGGGATTAAAGGTAAATTTATATAAGTAGATAGATGGATGTTTACATTGATTGCTAAATATATACATTGACGGATAGACGGATGCATAGATGCATCCGTCTATCTGATGGATGGAAAGACATATGAGTAGATGGATGGATAGACAGAAGAGTTGATGCTCGGATAAATGGAATATAAATGTATATAATGATAAATGGTTGGTTTAATTGAAGATAAATTGATGGATTGACAGATATAAGTAGATAGATAGGTGGATCCATTGATGGATTCATTTGTGGTTATCTCTTGAGGTTCTTCTTGAGATGATTTCGGGGCTTTAGTGTCCCCGCGGTTCGGTCCTCGACCAGGCCTCCACCACCAGGAAGCAGCCCGTGACAGCTGACTAACACCCAGGTACCTGTTTTACTGCAAGGTAACAGGGGCACAGGGTGAAAGAAACTCTGCCCATTGTTTCTCGGCGGCGCCCGGAATCGAACCCGGGACCACAGGATCACAAGTCCAGTGTCCAGTGTGCTGTCCGCTTGGCCGACTGGCTCCCCGGTCGGAGGGGAGCCGGTGAACAGGCAAATCAGGTTAAAGAATATCGGTCGATTTGCTATTGCATCAACTGAGATTCGATATGGGACCATTAGGGTTATAACCAACGAACTCTCTCCGTTTAGACGGTAGGCCTCCAGTTTGTGTGTGTGTGTGTGTGTGTGTGTGTGTGTTAGAGAGAAATAGATGTAGTAGATATAAAAAAAGGAAAAATACATATATTTGATAGGCGGGGTCCAAGAGCTAATAACTCGATTCTGCAGATACATATAGTAAATACAAGGAGAAAATAAATACACACACACACACACATTAATTGATAATGGACTGTTTGTGTGCGTATCCATGTGTACTATTGTCAAGACCGACAGACACGTGAAGCTATGTGTGTGTATGTGTACCTGTAATTGAACTGACATGTGTACGGTAATTATCTGTATGTGTCCATTTTAAAGGTACACATTAGTGAATGTGTATTTATGTAAATTGATTGACATATGTACGTGTGCGCGCGATTAGTGTTACTGTAATTAATATGGTTAACATTTATACGTTTGAATGACATAGTTTCCCATTATTGTCACATTTTTTGTTACATGTCTACTATTGTCAAGATGGACAGACACGTCCAGCTATGAGTGTTTATGTGTACCAGTAATTGAACTGACATGTGTACTGCAACTATCTGCGTGTGTCCATTTTAAAGGAATATATTAGTGAATGTTTATTTATGTAAATTGATTGGAATATGTATGTGGACGCTCGGTTAGTGTTACTGTAATTTATATGGTTAACGTTTGAATGACATAGTTTCCCCTCATTGTCACATTTTTTGTTACTATTTCGCTGTTCACTCTCACTCTCTCTGAATCCTGTGGACTAATTGTGCTCACGTGTGTTTGTGTAGGGAAGGGGAACCATAGGCTTTTCAAACAATAATTTGCAACTATTTGCTAAGAAACATTTCAAATTATCATTTTAGTTTCTAATAAGTACTCTTTTTCCTAACATACAAGTCAATCACACAGTACCTAACCTCAGTCAGAAACACTTTTCTTACTATATCTCGAAACGTCTTTTGCATATATATCCTATCTTAAAAAATTAACAATTTTAATTCATAACTGCCAACCCCCCTCCCATCCAAAGCTTTCAAAGCCACCAAACATCATTCCTTTTCCTTAACCTCTCCCAAATTATCTTTTGCACCAATTCACAAACTAGGGGTCTTTATAGCTGAGTGGACGTCGCTCTCGACTCGTAATCGTAGCTCATTCGATCCCCCGGTGATGGAACAAACGGAAATCAGCAGAGTTTCTATCATTCTGATGCCCCTGTTACCTAGCAGTAAATATGTACCTGGGCGTTAGACAGCTGCTACGGGCTGCTTCCTGGGTGTGTGTGTGTGTGGAATGTTTTTTATTAGTTAGTAATAATTGATTGATTGACAGTTGAGAGGCGGGCCGAAAGAGTAGAGCTCAACCCTCGCAAGCACAACTAGGTGAACACAACTAGATAAATACTAACCAACCACGATCTCGACAATCCATTACACACACAACCCCCCCCCCCCTCCTCCTCCCCCCCCCCCCCCAACTCCCCAAATCGTTGTACCTAAGTCAATAAAAAATTAAAACAAATCAATTAATTCACCAAAAATACTAACTATAAATAAAAGAACCAAATTTGAGACATACAGCGACTCCAGCGTGGTCTAGTCGGAAGAGAACGTGTTTCTCATCTGGATAGATTGCGATCGAGTCTGTCGGAACGGGTGTGTAACTGCAGGGCACAAATATTTGTGTGTCCCCTCCTGCAGCTGCCTCTGTTTCGACAGGTTCCCTGGATAGCTGGAATTGGCCTGGCCCTTGGAAAGTGGGGAAGGGGTGAAATCCGTTGGGCCCACGGATGGATACCTTGGATCCATGGACCTAGAGCAGGTCTAATCACCTGGGATTCGAACCCACGGTGGGAATAAGGGAGGAGAAGGAAGGGGGGGGGGGGGGGGAAGGATGTTTCCCTGGAACCAAACCTCACATAAACCCGGACACTCACACACAACCCCTCACCCGAACACTCACAGGGGCACTCACACTCACACATACCCATAGACTGTGATAAGGGAGACCATCTGAGGGACACAGATGGCCTCCTGGACCCACAGGTATAACCGGACACACACGCACCCGGACACTCACAGGGACACTCACATTCACACACACTCGCCCGGACACTCACAGGGATATACACACTCACACACAGACACACATCCATAGACACAACTGTGATAAGGGAGACCATCTGAGGGGACACAGATGGCCTCCTGGACACACAAGTATATATCAATATTTAATTTATTATTTATTATTTAAGTTTATTAAATAAGTAATCAAATTAGTGTGTTTTAATAAATTATTATTTTATTAAATTATTAAATAATTATATTAATAAAACAAATTAAATTAAATTTAATAATTAAATATTTTTATTAATTTACAAATATGACAGATTTTTTAAATATATATATATATATATATATTATAATATATATATATATATATATATATATATATATATATATATATATATATATATACATGCGAAACAAGCCTTAATGGTCCCCAGGACTATATGCAACTGAAAACTCACATGCCAGAAGTGACTCGAACCCATACTGCCAGGATCATGCAACTGGTATGTACAGGACGCCTAATCCGCTTGTGTCAATTTTAAAGGAATATATTAGTGAATATTTATTTATGTAAATGATATAAATATATATATATATATATATATATATATATATATATATATATATATATATATATATATATATATATATATATATATAAAGAGAATGTCTATGTAATAAGGCCACATGCTGGAGGCTGCAGCCATCCACAGATTTATTTTAAAATTTATTCATTAATATATTATTAGGCTTATTATTACTAAATCATGTATTTGTAGAGGGAATGGTCTGGGGTAGGGAACGGGCATAGGTTGGTCAGTGTTGACTTTAGCTAAAGGATTTAGGAAAATTATTATTCTTATCACTCCCCCCCCCCTACCAATTTAATTAAAGTTAATTGTAAAATAATGCTTGAGATGGCTGAAGACTTTTCGTACTTAGAAAAAACCTAAATTAAACACATAAAGAAGTTTATTGGTCCTGATTTAAGTTAAAGGAAAAGGGGCAAAGGTGGTGGGGGGGGGAGGATACGGGATTTAGAGGTGGAAGAAGAGAGGGAACAGGGGAGTGGTGCAGGTGAAACAGGGAGCAAGAGGGGGAACAGGGGGTGCTGTACAGGTGAAACAGAGAGGAAGAGGGGGGAACAGGGGGAGGGCAGCAGATGAAACAGGGATGAAGAGGGAGAAACAGGGGAGTGGTGCAGGTGAAACAGGGAGGGGATGGGGGAACAGGGGGAGTGGTGCAGGTGAAACAGGGATGGGGATGGGGAACAGGGGGAGTGGTGCAGGGTGAAACAGGGATGGGGATCGGGGAACAGGGGGAGTGGTGCAGGTGAAACAGGGAGGAGGGAGAAACAGGGGGAGTGGTGCAGGTGAAAC
>NC_091197.1:25107208-25153607 GCF_040958095.1 Procambarus clarkii
ACGACATATATATATATATATATATAATATATATATATATATATATATATATATATATATATATATATATATATTATATATATATATATATATATTATATATATATGTCGTACCTAGTAGCCAGAATGCACTTCTCGACCTACTATGCAAGGCCCGATTTGCCTAATAAGCCAAGTTTTCCTGAATTAATATATTTTCTCTAATTTTTTTCTTATGAAATGATAAAGCTGCCTATTTCAGTATGTATGAGGTCAATTTTTTTTTATTGGACTTAAAATTAACGTAGATATATGACCGAACCTAACCAACCCTACCTAACCTAACCTAATCTATCTTTATAGGTTAGGTTAGGTTAGGTTGCCGAAAAAGTTAGGTTAGGTAGTCGAAAAACAATAATTTCATGAAAACTTGGCTTATTAGGCAAATTGGGCCTTGCATAGTAGGCCGAGAAGTGCGTTCTGGCTACTAGGTACGACATATATATATATATATATATATATATATATATATATATATATATATATATATATATATATATATATATATATATATGTCGTACCTAGTAGCCAGAACGCACTTCTCAGCCTACTATGCAAGGCCCGATTTGCCTAATAAGCCAAGTTTTCCTGAATTAATAAATTTTCTCTAATTTTTTTCTTATGAAATGATAAAGCTACCCATTTCATTATGTATAAGGTGATTTTTTTTTATTGGAGTTAAAATTAACGTTGATATATGATCGAACCTAACCAACCCTACCTAACCTAACCTAATCTATCTTTATAGGTTAGGTTTGGTTAGGTAACCGAAAAAGTTAGGTTAGGTTAGGTTAGGTAGGTTAGGTAGTCGAAAAACTATTAATTCATGAAAACTTGGCTTATTAGGCAAATCGGGCCTTGCATAGTAGGCTGAGAAGTGCGTTCTGGCTACTAGGTACGACATATATATATATATATATATATATATATATATATATATATATATATATATATATGTCGTACCTAGTAGCCAGAACGCACTTCTCAGCCTACTATGCAAGGCCAAATTTGCCTAATAAGCCAAGTTTTCCTGAATTAATATATTTTCTATAATTTTTTTCTTATGAAATGATAAAGCTACCCATTTCATTATGTATGAGGTCAATTTTTTTTATTGGAGTTAGAATTAACGTAGATATATGACCGAACCAAACCAACCCTACCTAACCTAACCTAACCTATCTTTATAGGTTAGGTTAAGTTAGGTGGCCGAAAAAGTTAGGTTAGGTTAGGTTAGGTAGGTTACGTAGTCGAAAAACAATTAATTCATGAAAACTTGGCTTATTAGGCAAATCGGGCCTTGCATAGTAGGCTGAAAAGTGTGTTCTGGCTACTAGGTACGACATATATATATATATGTCGTACCTAGTAGCCAGAACGCACTTCTCGGCCTACTATGCAAGGCCCGATTTGCCTAATAAGCCAAGTTTTCATGAATTAATTGTTTTTCGACTACCTAACCTACCTAACCTAACCTAACCTACCTTTTTCGGCTACCTAACCTAACCTAACCTATAAAGATAGGTTAGGTTAGGTTAGGTAGGGTTGGTTAGGTTCGGTCATATATCTACGTTAATTTTAACTCCAATAAAACAAAATTGACCTCATACATAATGAAATGGGTAGCTTTATCGTTTCATAAGAAAAACATTAGAGAAAATATATTATTTCAGGAAAACTTGGCTTATTAGGCAAATCGGGCCTTGCATAGTAGGCCGAGAAGTGCGTTCTGGCTACTATAGGTACGACATATATATATATATATATATATATATATATATATATATATATATATATATATATATATGTCGTACCTAGTAGCCAGAACGCACTTCTCGGCCTACTATGCAAGGCTCGTTTTGCCTAATAGGCCGAGTTTTCCTGAATTAATATATTTTCTCTAATTTTTTTCTTATGAAATGATAAAGCTAGCCTGTTCATTATGTATGAAATCAATTTTTTGTTATTGGAGTTAAAATTAGCGTAGTTATATGACCGAACCTAACCAACCCTACCTAACCTAACCTAACCAACCCTACCTAACCTAACCTAACCTATCTTTATAGGTTAGGTTAGGTTAGGTAGCCGAAAAAGTTAGGTTAAGTTAGGTTAGGTAGCTAATGTAGTCGAAAAAACATTAATTCATGAAAACTTGGCTTATTAGGCAAATTGGGCTTTGCATAGTAGGCTGAGAAGTGAGTTCTGACTATTAGGTACGACATATATATATATATATATATATATATATATATATATATATATATATATATATATATATATATATATATATATATATGTCGTACCTAGTAGCCAGAACTCACTTCTCAGCCTACTATTCAAGGCCCGATTTGCCTAATAAGCCAAGTTTTCCTGAATTAATATATTTACTATAATTTTTTTCTTATGAAATGATAAAGCAACCCTTTTCTCTATGTATGAGGTCAATTTTTTTTTATTGGAGTTAAAATTAACGTAGATATATGACCGAACCTAACCAACCCTACCTAACCTAACCTAACCTATATTTATAGGTAAGGTTAGGTTAGGTAGCCAAAAAAAGCTAGGTTAGGTTAGGTTAGGTAGGTTAGACGAAAAAACATTAATTCATGAAAACTTGGCTTATTAGGCAAATCGGGCCTTGAATAGTAGGCTGAGAAGTGCGTTCTGGCTATTAGGTACGACATATATATATATATATATATATATATGTCGTACCTAATAGCCAGAACGCACTTCTCAGCCTACTATACAATGCCCGATTTGCCTAATAAGCCAAGTTTTCCAGAAATAATATATTTTCTGCATTTTTTTTCTTATGAAATGATAAAGCTACCCATTTCATTATGTATGAGGTCAATTTTTTTTTATTGGCGTTAAAATTAACGTAGATATATGACCGAACCTAACCAACCCTACCTAACCTAACCTAATCTATCTTCATAGGTTAGGTTAGGTTAGGTAGCCGAAAAAGTTAGGTTAGGTTAGGTTAGGTAGGTTAGGTAGTCGAAAAACAATTAAGTCATGAAAACTTGGCTTATTAGGCAAATCGGGCCTTGCATAGTAGGCCGAGAAGTGCGTTCTGGCTACTAGGTACGACATATATATATAATTTCATTGAATATGACCGCATATTCTGTATTTATTATTTTCTGGTTTAGGGCTTCTATCCCTCTAACTATTTTCTTAGCATCAGGGCTTAATTGAAATAGGAGTTCTCCAAAACTCATTTTCGTACTTTTAAGGTGAAGAAAAGAAGTGATTTACAATAGAGTGTATTACACTTATTTATATAATTTGCACAACGTTGTGCAAATTATATAAATAAGTGTAATACACTCTATAGTAAATCACTTCTTTTCTTCACCTTAAAAGTACGAAAATTAGTTTTGGAGAACTCCTATTTCAATTAAGCCCTGATGCTAAGAAAATAGTTAGAGGGATAGAAGCCCTAAACCAGAAAATAATAAATACAGAATAAAAAATAATAAATAAAATAAAATGTTTATTTAGGTAAGGTACATACATACAATAAATTTTTACAAAGAATGGTTGACTTATAGGTAGAGCTAATACATACAATGCTTAAAGCCATTATTACGCAAAGCGGTTCGGGCATGATAAACTTAAATGACAAGCTTAATACTAATTGAGCATAATGAGTAGAAAGAAAACAAGAAATGAAAACATAGATGAAATAGCAGCACAAATACAATTATGTCGACAAACAGCGCTCTTTAAAAAAAAGACATTGGTTGACAATAGAAGGGTAAGGTAGGTTACAGGGAATTTATTAGGTATAGCTTCGTTTTTAACTTAAACTGGTTGAGAGAGGTACAGTCTTTAACATGGTTGGGAAGGTCATTCCACATTCTGGGCCCCTTGATTTGTAGAGCATTTCTAGTTTGATTAAGTCGTACTCTAGGAATATCAAAACTATTTATTTCTGGTGTGGTGCCTATGGGTTCTGTTACATCCTTCTATGAAGCTTTTGAGATCAGGATTGGCATTATAGTTTAGAGTTTTATATATGTATAATACACATGAGAGAATGTGCAGTGACTTAATGTCTAACATATTCAGAGATTTGAGTAGGGGTACCGAGTGATGCCTGGGGCCAGAGTTGGATATTGTCCTAATAGCAGCTTTGTGTTGAGTAATTAGAGGACGTAAGTGATTTTGGGTAGTGGAGCCCCAAGCACAAATACCATAGTTGAGATATGGATAGATAAGGGAGTAATAGAGAGTCACCAGGGCAGGGCGTGGTACATAATATCTGTTCTTAGAAAGAATGCCCACAGTTTTTGAAACTTTTTTTGATATATTTAGAATGTGTCCCTGGAAATTCAGCTTGTGGTCAATGAGAATGCCAAGTAATTTGCCATCTAATTTGTTACAAATTTGGGTATTGTTTATTTTGAGATTTATTTGATTAGAGGATTTATTGCCAAACAGAATATAGAAAGTTTTGTCAATGTTAAGGGTGAGTTTGTTGACAGTTAGCCAAAGATGGACTTTATTTAGCTCAGTATTTACTGTGGCATTTAGAGCAAGGGGGTCAGGACTGGAGTAAATGAAGGTTGTGTCGTCAGCAAATAGAATTGGTTTGAGGTGTTGGGAGGCATTTGGAAGGTCATTAATGTAGATGCGAAAGAGGAGAGGGTCAAGTATGCTGCCCTGAGGAACACCAATGTTGATGGGTAGGGTGGGAGAAATTGTATTATTCACAGAAACATATTGGAGCCTGTCAGTAAGGTAGGATTTGAGGTATTGTAGGGAGTGTCCTCTGACTCCATAATGATGTAATTTAAGAAGAAGGTTTTGGTGGTTGACAGTATCAAAAGCTTTACGCAGGTCCACAAATAACCCAACAGGGAACTCATTTTTATCAAGAGCTGTATGAATCGAGTTAAGCATACTAATAAGTGCATCGTTAGTGCTTTTTTTGGGTCTGAAGCCATATTGGCAAGGGATAAGTATATTGAGTTTGGCTAGATATGAGTAAAGCTGCTTATAGATTAGTTTTTCAAAAATTTTTGACAAGTTTGGCAGGATTGATATAGGTCTGTAGTTGTTAACATCTCTGAGATCACCACATTTGTGGACAGGCGTTACTCTCGCTTTTTTTAGAATATCTGGAAAGGTTTAGAGTTCAAGTGACTTGTTGAAGAGCAAAGCAATAGCCAATGCTAAAGATCTGGAGGCTTTTTTGTAAATTAAAGTTAGTATCTCCTCAAGGGCACCAGACTTGGTTTTAAGGGAAAGGATTTAAGGGAAAGGGAAAGAATATGCGGTCATATTCAATGAAACATGTTTGAAAGAAAACCTGCTGCCAGTATACACCAATATATATATATATATATATATATATATATATATATAATATATTATATATATATATATATATATATATATATATATAATATTATATATATATATATATATATATTTATTTATATATAATATATACTACACATGAGAGGATGTGCAGTGACTTAATATCTAACATATTTAGAGATTTGAGTAGGGGTACCGAGTGATGTCTGGGGCCAGAGTTGGATATTGTCCTAATAGCAGCTTTGTGTTGAGTAATTAGAGGACGTAAGTGATTTTGGGTAGTAGAACCCCAAGCACAAATACCATAGTTGAGATAAGGATAGATGAAGGAGTAATAGAGCGTCACCAGGGCAGGGCGAGGTACATAATATCTGAACATAGAAAGAATGCCAATAGTTTTTTTAAACTTCTTTTGATATATTAAGAATGTGTTCATGGAAATTCAGCTTCTGGTCAATGAGGACGCCAAGGAACTTGCCATCTACTTTGTAACAAATTTGGGTATTATTTATCCTGAGATTTATTTGATTTGAGGATTTATTGCAAAACAAAATATAGAAAGTTTTGTCAATGTTGAGAGTGAGTTTGTTGACAGTTAGCCAAAGATGGACTTTATTTATATCATTATTCACTGTGACATTTAGAGCAAGGGGGTCTGGACTGGAGTAAATGCAGATTGTGTCGTCAGCAAATAGAATTGGTTTGAGGTGTTGAGAGACATTTGGAAGGTCATTAATGTAGATGAGAAAGAGGAGAGGGCCAAGTATGCTGTCCTGAGGAACACCAATGTTGATGGGTAGGGTGGGAGAAATTGAATTATTCATAGAAACATACTGGAGCCTGTCAGTAAGGTAATATTTGAGGTATTGCAGGGAGTGATCTCTGACTACATAATGATGTAATTTAAGAAGAAGGTTTTGGTGGTTGACAGTGTCAAAACCTTTACGCAGGTCCACAAATAACCCAACAGGGAACACATTTTTATCAAAAGCTGCATGTATCACGTTAATCATACTAATAAGTATTAATACTCAATTAGTATTAAGGGGGCATATCAGTATAAATTAAAAGTTGTTCAATTTGCTTATAATTTTTTTTATGAAATGGTTATAGAAAGGGCTGCAACTGGTCCAAGTTTCACCATCACACTCTAAACAGAAAAGGAGAAAAAAAATACACAACGTATTATGCAACGAATGTTCAACATTCTCAAATAATCTCAGGGAACACATGTGTCAACTAAAATGTCTACTATGTGCTGTAGAAGCACAAACTCTTTATAATAATTGTAATATGTATGTGCAATATATTTATATGTAAAACTTTTTCTTTTTCTTTTTTTTTTGGCCAATTTTCTTTTCTCGTTTGTTATCAAGGGATTTGCATGAAACTTGCACACCTTGCTCAATGGATGCCTATCTGCAAGGGTGCCAATTATGAACGAAATCTGTCAAAGTCAAGCTCAGCTACAGGTGGCCGAACTTGGATCTTTATTTTACTCTGGAAAGTAATTTACACCTTCAAAGTACTTCAGAGCTTTCATTTATTAATCAATTTACATGCAAATTACACCTTATATGTAGGGTTAGTGCTTCTACAAACGTATTGAGACATTTTAGTCCAAAGTCCATTTGTTGATTTTATAAAAATTTATAAACATCATATATTGCATATTTTTGGAAGGGTAACTTTGAATAATTATATTATTGCCCTAAACACTTTTTTGATAAAACTGATCACTACAATCCTTTATTATGTGCTACATTTAATATCTGAGTGTTATAGAAATGATTTTAGTTGACACATGTGTTCCCTGAAACTATTTGAAAATGTTGATAATTCGTTGCATAATACGTTGTGTATTTTTTTTCTCCTTTTCTGTTTGGGTTGTGATGCTGAAACCTGGACCAGTTGCAGCCCTTCCTATAACCATTTCATAAATATATTTATAAACAAATTGAACAATTTTTACGAAACCCGTAATAAGCCCTCTTAAGCTTAAGTCTAAGTGTTTTTCCCCACACCTTGCCCGAAACGCTGTGCATATTAGTGTCTTTAGGTATTGTATGTATTAGCTCTATCTATAAATCCAATATTATGTTTGTAACTCATTTTCTATATTTGTACTTTCACTGAATAAACATTTTTATTTTGATTTTTTGATTTTGACATAATCATCAATTCATTCCATACCCAAGTCAGCTCACGTATGCGGAAAGGTTGAGGGCTACAAGGCCGAAGCCGTAAATGCCAAAATTCCAACCCGTGCTTCCCATAATTAAAACAGCACATGTGACTAATTGCTTATAGTCCCAATGTTGCTAAAGTTTATAGATCCTATGTGGTAGATTCCCAGTTATATATGTTATCCAGGGACAAAGTCTTCAACACGTACCAATTTACGTTCCATAGTACCCGTCCATCGCCGTAGACACCAGAATAGTCGTGATTGGTTCAATTTTAATGATAATTGTATTTTTCCAGTCCCACTAGTGTTGGGAAATTTACGCACTATTGTCCATGCTATTCGAATATCATGGATCAGCTACATCCTATTGAAGGCTCGTAGTTTTGTTTTGAGACATCTTGATAGTTCTCAGTAAATTATAATAAGCACTATATATTATTACATATAATAATAGTGCTTAGTGAAGTAATATTATATACAATAGTCTATGCTTTAAAAATCTCAGGAGAATGTATAGAAGAGATGTCAACAGAAAATGGTATTATGTTGGAATGTCTATAGGGTACACTACTGCAAACAGGATAGATGTAGGATATATGTAAGTATGGGTATGGGGTCAACAACCAACTGTAGGATGGGTATGGGGGGTCCACTACCACCTGTTGAGTGGATAAAGGGTTCATACCACCTGTAGGATGGGTTTGGGCCCAGAACTGCCCATAGGAAGGGTATGGGGTACACTTTCACCTGTAGGACGGGAATGGCGTCCACTACCAACTGTAGGTCTTTCATCACCTACCAAATACACAGAGAAAGAGTTACAGTCTCATTTGTATTGATACCATCACACCTAGGAGGCGCACTAGCCTGTCACCTACAGTTACCAGTTACTATTTCATTGTTATATTTTAATGTTGCTGGTCATAACGATTTTCCAAGGATTGAAACAGGTTTTGTAGTAGCATCTTGTCAGTGTACAGTAATTTACCTAAGGAAAACTTCGATAGCTGTTGTAAATTAATAATAGTTATTTATGGAATGAAAAATCATCTTCAGATGTGTCCACCATCACGTGTCTCCCAACGTCTTCACTTGTGCAGGCAACTATAGGAGAAAACCATTGTGATTTTCCTTAAGTTTTCCTGAGAGCCACTCACACGTGTGGCCTCGACGAGGACATGAAGCCGGCAGATTATCGAAGATCCTTCAATTTGCCATGATGATCTTTTGCAGTTGTACTTTAAAAGTTAAGAGTTCTGGCATATACGGCTTCGGCGGGTAGGCAGTTCCGTCGGTTAATTAGTAAAATAAATAAATTAAATCATGTTTTTATTCAGGAAAAGTACATAGGTATCATAGTTGATGTGCAAACATAATGTTGGATTTATATATAGAGCTAGTACATACAATACCTAAAGCCACTAATGTTCTCTTCCCGGCGCTGTTCTCCCCTTTACTCCATCGCTGTGTTCTCTCAATCCACTCCAAATTCCACACTTACATCCCACTTCACTAAATTCAAACGTGCTTCTGGTCCCTCGCTGGATTTCCCTAACTGGGCCGAGAATCAGTGGTTCAAAAAGTTGTGCCTTGTCCTTAAGGTTCAAATTACGATCATCCAGAGCGAGGATATTAGAACCTATAAGGCTAGCCAAGATCAACTCCATCATGACTTAAATGATCTCCGTAAGGAAAATATGCGTCTGAAAACTGATGAAGCCATAAAAATACAAGAGGAAGCTCTCAACAAAATGACTTTATGTATCAGTACATTATCCGCCCAACATTCCATCTCCCAGGATGAACAAGATCACCAAAACCTGCTTGACTCTGTTTTTGTGGCGGCTCAATCTATTCCTGTGGAAAGTGAAGGTGAAAAATGTATTGATATAATACATGATCTCATAAAAGACGAATTGCATTATAGCCTCAATAAAGCAGACATTATTGCAGCCTTCAGAGTAAGTAAAAGGAATCCATCATGACTAAACCACAGAAAAATTCGCCTCAAGCTAGCTACCCAGTCCATAAAATCTGATCTTGTCTGGACAGCTGTATCCCAACGAAAGGGGATCTTCATCAACGAGTGCTTGACTAGAAAAAGACAGAAACTCCTCCACCGGCTGCGTCAAATCCGTAATCAGAACCAAGATGCGATTCATCAGTGCTTCGTTAGAGATGGCATGAGAAAAGTGAGAAAGACTTCTGCAGGTAAAATGTTTACAATTGCTAATGAGAATAACCTCAACACATTCCTCTCCCAATGTGGTTTGTCTCACCTTATTATCCCTCTCAATGACTCAACATAATTACCCCCCCCCCTTTGTCACCTAGTGTGGGCTAGGTAACCAAACTCTGTTTTTTACACTGCTGTTGTTTTCTTAATTAAAGTTTAATTTAATTTGTATTAGTCATTTATTTGACTTAATTAATTGTGTACATTATTATTGTGTTTAGTTCTTATTAATTATAGGATCATAACTAAACTATTTATAGTTAATTATCATTAAGATTAAATTGCCTATGTTTATTATCAACTTCTTTTTTTCTTTGCTTTCATTATTACCTAGGTTGCCTAGCCTCGCCAAACTCCCTTACTCCATTGTACACCTGGCTTTGCCTCTGTCTCAAACTGAAAATTATTACTCTCAGTGTACCTGACTTGTCAGCAATCTACCTCATTTTTTTATTCGTTTCGTGTTTGTCTTGTATAGTCTTGTATATATTTATATTTGCCCCCCTTTTATATCAATTTTTTTTAATTTTGTAATTGTCTTTTTTGCCTTGTTTTCCTACAACCAGTCCTCTTATGCAAACAAGTATAGACTCAGAACTAAACCTCTTACCCATTATCTATGACAATCATCACTTTAATGATCAAAATTGCAGATATTATACAGCACAAGATGAAAACAATGTATTAACACATAATCACAATGTCTCTGTAATTAACTTGAATGTAAGATCTCTAAGCAAACACTTTGATGATGTTTGTGCCTTGATTCAAACTGTTGACAACAAATTCTCTTTTGTTATACTTACTCAAACGTGGTTATAAGAGAATGCTACTCAACTCTTTAACATTCTAAACTACTCAGCAATTCACAACTGTCGACCAATTCAGAGAGGTGGTGGTACTGCTCTTTACTACCACCAAGAACTGACACGCTTAAAAGTAATTAGAACTAGAGTCTCCTGTGGGGAGTATATCTTTGCCAGTTTCAGAGTCAAGGGTGCCGAGTCTGTCCTGACTGTGGGAGCAGTCTGTAGAATTCCTAACATTGATGTGTCCGAATTCAACTCTAACATTAGAAATCTAATACAAGATAACAGACTGAACAAAAACCATATAATTATCGCTGTCGGAAAATCCGACACCATTTAATAATATCATACAGACAGATAATAATTGCTGCTGTATTGTATAAACAAGCTACCCATAGAAAATGTAAATTGTAGTGGAATTTCCGTCTATAGAAAACGGAATATCATTACCACATACTATTATAAATTCTCCACCTATTATGGTGGGAATTATTCTTAAATACATTAGTCTTTGGACTTTACCATCATAAAAACATCTCATATAAATTAACTTAATTATCAGAATTAAAATAGAGTAAATGTGACCCTTCTATCACTTACTGTCATCTGGACAATGTAGGCCAGTAGCGTCAGTAGTGGGGAGTGGTCAGCCATTGTTTGTACTTAGACCACAGAGGCTCACGGGAGCAAATACGGCTCCTGTTAATTTTACTTGGACGAAGTGTTATGGAAACCAAAGGTGTACCATCATCAACACGCTGTCAACAAATTCAAGTTAAGTGTTCTACCGAAACCCATTTATCTATCATTAGTGGCCATTAATGTCATTGGATAGGGTGAGCTGGTTAGAGCATAAGATCGCCTCATACTAAAGGTAATTAAGCCCAGGTCTTCTTGGTTCCATGTACAGTGTTTTCTCTGATATAGCTGTCATATATTAGGATTCTGGCTTTACAGCTAGCGCCATTTTGACAGGTCAAGACGAGGAAAATCTCACACGAGGAAAATGTGGTGTCTACATCCTGGTTATACCTGGTGGACTAAGGCCTGCTGTACAAATAAGATAAGGAACCTCTTCAATGTGTAGTTAATACTGTAGTTTGATTGGCTGCATATATATATAAATTCAATTAATATAAACCCCCCTAATGTGTAGAGGATCGATTTGGGAGATTATGAGATTATTGCAGAAATACAGTCCACTTATCATTATACAAATTGCTATCGAAGTATATAAATTAATGTAAATATAAATTCTATATAAATTCATATAAATTAAATAAATATAAATCTCACAGGTCGGTTCCCACAATCGCAGGGGTCTTCTTAATATTGACCTCTGGGAGCCTGACAAACCCTCCTGCTGCTAGTTTCCTCAACACTATGAATTCCTGCTTCCTCATACCCTTAATCACTAGACCTACTAGAATCACTGATAGTACTGTCTCTGCTCTTGACCACATCTGGACTAACAAACCTCTCCACTTACATCAGGGATAATCATTGATGGGGCTACAGACCATTACCCCTCAATTCCCCCTAACCAACATTAATAAACCACCTCTAGATACAAGGAAGATAAGCTTTAGGCTGCACAATGAAACTTCTATAAGCAACTTTATTGCTGCTGCTGCTAATATCACTGGGAGGCTGAATTAGGTGACATAGTGAACATCTACCTAGCAATGCAAACATTTCTTCCGAAAACTCTGAACCTTTATAATTCCCTCTGTCCAATGCTAACGAAACAAGTTACGAATAAAAGGTTAAACACTCCATGGCTTACAAAGGGTATACTTAAATCTATTAATAAAAAAACATGACATTGATAAGAATTATAGGTTAGGAGTCGTCTCCAAAGAATTTTCAAAGATTTACTCATCCATGCTGTCTAAAATAATTAGAAGAGTCAAAATAAAATACTACGAAAATAAATTTACCCAAATTAAGGGCAACATTAAGAAAACATGGAGCACTATCTCCCAAATATTAGGATCAAAAAAAGATTTTGAATTAAAAACCAATTTTCCTATCCAATGACGATGGTGTGCTTTCGGCCTCAAACACTGCTATTGAATTCAATAGGTTCTTCTCCTCCATTGGGACATCCGTTGCTCATGATATTCCATCCTCACTCACTAATATTAAAGACTAACTTGCAGGTAACTATCCAGAGTCTCTGTACCTAGCTCCCACTAATTCCTTTGATGTTAATGAGGTAATCCATTCCCTTAAAACTAAGGGGGCATTAGGTTCCAATTTGCCCAAAAAATGCAATAAATGAAAACTCGTTCGATTTCAATCAAACTTTTTCAGTACGTTGTTTATGAAAAGAGTTTCATTTGGTCCAAGTTTCAGCATCGAAGCATAAATAGGAAGGGAGAAAAAAATATTGAAGTAGGTGTCAAAATTATTCCAAAATGGTCAAAAACGATTATCAAACAAAATTGTCAACTAAAATCATATCTATGACTCTTTGCTATCACAATAGCATATTAAATAAATCTTATAATTAGTTTAATTGGAAAAAAATTAAGTTATTTTTTTGTTATCGGACAATTTGCATCAAACTTATATACCTGACTGCACGTAAGCCTATCTGTAAGAGTGCTAATTTTGGAGAAAATTGGTTGATGTCAACCTCAGCCACAGATTTTAGAACCTTAGACTTTATTATTTGCTGTTTTTTTTTAATTAACATAAACGTTCAAATAACTTTTTCATTTTTTATTCAAATAACATGAAACTTACACAGTATATGTAGAGTGCATGTCTCTAAATGTTGGAGATAGCTTTTTCTCTAAGTTCATTTATTGATTTTATAATAGCAATAAACATGCCATGTTTGCATAATTTTTGGGGAAAACTTTGATAATTGTATTAGGAAAACTTTGATAGGAAAACTTTGATAATTTGTATTAGGAAAACTAAAGATGTTTTGGAAATTATCTACCTACAGATTCTTTATTATATTCTAAAGTGTCAGAAAAGTGTCACAGAATAATTATATCTGAAACGTGTGTTTATTTTTTCTGACTTGAAAATGTGTAAAAAACGTTGAAAAAAAAATCTCCCTTTCTATTTACGCTGAAGTACTGAAACTTGGGACAATTGCAGCCTTTTTCATATACAACTAGTCAAAAAATATTGGTTGACATTGAACAATTTTTCGGTAACCAACCTATTGCCCCCCTAAGTCAAGTGCCCTTGATGAGATACCATCTCTAAGTTACTAAAAAGCCTCCAGATTTCTAGCTCCTGCCATTGCATTGTTCTTCAACAAATCACTGTAACTCCAAACCTTTCCGGATATTCTAAAAAAAAGCGGGAGGAACCCCAGTTCAGAAATGTGGTGATCCCACTGATGTCAACAATTACAGGCCTATATCAATTCTGCCAACCTTGTCAAAAATATTTGAAAAGCTAATCTACAAGCAGCTTTACTCACGTCTAGCCAAACTCAATATACTTAGCTCTTGCCAATATGGTTTCAGACCCAATAAAAGCACTAACGATGCGCTTATTAGTATGATTAACTTGATACATACAACTCTTGATAAAAATGAGTTCCCTGTTGGAATATTTGTGGACCTACGTAAGGCTTTTGACACTGTCAACCACCAAAACCTTCTTCTTAAATTACATCTTTATGGAGTCAGAGGTCACTCCCTGCAATACCTTCAGTCTTACCTTACTGACAGGCTCCAGTATGTTTCTGTGAATAATTCCATTTCTCCTACACTACCCATAAACATTGGTGTTCCACAGGGCAGAATACTTGGCCCTCTCCTCTTTCTTATCTACATTAATGACCTTCCAAATGCCTCTCAACACCTCAAACCAATCTTATTTGCTGATGACACAACTTTCATTTTCTCCAGTCCTGACCCTTTTGCTCTAAATGTCACAGTGAATACTGAGTTAATAAAGTTCATCTTTGGCTAACTGCTAACAAACTCACCCTTAACATTGACAAAACTTTCTATATTTTGTTTGGTAATAAATCCTCAAATTAAATTAATCTAAGAATAAACAATATACAAATCAGTTGTAAAGTTGATGATAAATTCCTTGGTGTCCTCACCGATAACAAGCTGAATTTCCAGGGACACATTCTAAATATAGCAAAAAAAGTTTCTAAAACTGTTGGCATTCTTTCTAAGATCAGGGATTCTGTACCTCGCCCTGCCCTGGTGACGCTCTATTACGCTCTCATGTATCCTTATTTCAACTATGGTATTTGTGCTTGGGTTCTACAACCCAAAATCATTTCCCAGGAAACAATTTTAGGTTGCCACAACGTATCTGGAAAGTGTTGGAGAGTAGGGGCAACGTTTGTTTTCACGCATTAGATGCGTAATTTTGTGTGGATGTAAATAAGTTTCTGTAAAACGTTAGCTAAAAAAAATTGAAACCTTGTGGCAACCTTAAATGTTTCATAAACGTAGTTTTTTATTGCTGTTATTTATATAAATGTAGAAATATGAAAATATATTTCTACATTTAGTAAAATGAAACATGGTCATTATAAGGGTTAATTCATCATTTTTACTCATTCTTAGGAAGAGGTCGAGGAGGAAGAAAGAGGAGGAGATCGAGGCAGAGGAGGAAGGAGGATGAAGTAGAGGAGGAAGTTAAAGAGGACGTTGAGGAGGAGGGGGCCGAGGAGGAAGGAGGAGGAGGAAGGAGAAAGAGGGCGAGGAGGAAGAAGTAGGAAGGAGGAAGAGGAGGGTGAGGAGGAAGGAAAAGGGCGAAGAAGGAGGAGGAGGAAGAAGGAGGGCAAGGAGGATGGAGTAGGAGGGCGAGAGGAAAGAAGGAGGGCAAGGAGGGAGGAGAAAGACGAAGAGGAGAGCGAGGAGGGAGGAGGAGTAGTAGTGCGAGGAAGGAGAGGGAAGAGAAGGCGGGTGAGGAGTAAGGAGGAGGGCGAGAAGGAAGGAGGAGGAGGTCGAGGAGGAAGGAGGGCGAGGAAGAAGGAGGTGGAGGAAGAAGGAGGGCAAAGAGGAAGGAGGGCGAGGAGGAGGAGGAAGGAGGAAGGAGAAAAAGGACTAGGAAGAAGGAGAGCGAGAAGGAAAGAATAGGAAGAAGGAGAGCGAGAAGGAAGGAATATGAGGTCGAGGAGGAAGGAGGAGGGCGAGGACGAAGGAGGAGGAGGGCGAGGAAGAAGGAGGAGGAGGAGGAGGAGGAGAATGAGAAGGAAGGAGGAGGAGGGCGAAGAGGGAGGAGGAGGAAGGAGGAGTAGGGCGAGGAGGAAGGGGCAGGAAGGAGGAGGGCGAGGAGGAAGGAGGAGAAGAGCGAGGAGGAAGGAGGAGTAGGGCGAGGAGGAGGAGGAGAGCGAGGAGGAAGGAGGAGGGCGATGAGGAAGGAGGAGTAGGAGAGCGAAGTGGAAGGAGGAGGGTGAAAAGGAAGGAGGGCGAGAAGGAAGGAGGAGGGAGGCGAAGAGGGAGGAGGAAGAGTAGGGCGAGGAGGAAGGATGAGGGCGAGGAGGAAGGAGAATGGTGGAGGAGAGTGAGGAGGAAGGAGAATGGTGGAGGAGAGTGAGGAGGAAGGAGAATGGTGGAGGAGAGTGAGGAGGAAGGAGAATGGTGGAGGAGAGTGAGGAGGAAGGAGAAGAGGAGAGAGGAGGAAGGAGAGTAGGGCGAGGAGGAAGGAGGAGGGAACGGAAAGAAGGAAGGGAAAGGAGGAGGGCGAGGAGGAAGGAGGAGTAGGAGGGTGAAGAGGAAGGAGGAGGGCGAAGAGGAAGGAGGAGGGCGAGGAGGAAGTAGGGGAGGAGGGCGAGGAGAAAGGAGGTGGAGGAGGGCGAGGAGGAAGGAGGAGAAGGGCGAGGAAGAGGGAGGAGGGGGAGGGCGACAAGGAAGGAGGAGGGCGAAGAGGGAGGAGGATGAAAACGAGGAGAAAGGAGGATGAGGAGAGTGAGGAGGAAGGAGGAGAAAGAAGGCGAGCAGGAAGGAGGAGGAAGGCGAAGAGGAAGGAGGAAGAGGGCGAGGAGGAAGGAGAAGGAAGGAATAGAAGGTCGAGGAGGAAGGAGGAGGGCGAGGAGGAAGGAGGAGAGCGAGGAGCAGGAGGGCGACGAGGAAGGAGGAGGAGGAGGGCGAGGAGGAAGGAGGAGGAAGGCGAGGAGGAAGGAGGAGGAAGGCGAGGAGGAAGGAGGAGGAGGGCGAGGAGGAAGGAGGTGGAGGGCGAAGAGGAAGGAGGAGGAGGGGGAGAAGGAAGGAATAGGAGGTCGAGGAGGGAGGAGGAGGGCGAAGAGGAAGGAGAAGGAGGAGAGTGGGGAGGAAGGAGGAGGAGGAAAGCGAGGAGGAAGGAGAAAGAGGGCGAGGAAGGAGGAAGACGGCGAAGAAGAAGGAGGAGAGGGAGGAGTAGGAGGTCGAAGAGGAAGGAGGAGTAGGTAAGGTAGGAAGGTTGTCGAGGAGGAGGGTCGAGAAGGAGGAGGTCGAGGAGGAGGAGGTCGAGAAGGAGGAGGAAGAGCTCAAGGAGGAAGGAGGAAAAATTCCAGGTAGAAGGATGAGGTCGAGGAGGAAGGAGGATGAATGGGAAGAGAAGGGATGAGGAGGAAGGTGGAAGAGGAGGGGATGAGAAGGGGAAGAGGAGGGGGGGAGGAGGGTAGGGGAAATGATGGGGATGAAGAGGAAGGGGAAGATGGGTGGGGTAAGAGAAGGGGATGAGAAGGAAGGGGAAGAGGAGAGAGAAAGAGGGTTAGAGAAGGGGGGAGGGGTAAGAGAAGGTAGGTAAGGAGGGGGGGAGGGGTAAAGAGAAGGTGGGTAAGGAGGGGGGAGGGGTAAGAGAAGGTGGATAAGGAGGGGGAGGGGTAAGAGAATGGGGATGTGAGGAGAGGGGAAGAGGAGGGGGAGGGGTAAGAGAAGTAAGGGGAAGAGAGGAGGGGCAAGATAAGGGGGGGATGTGGAGGAAAGGGAAGAGGAGGGGAGGGGTAAGAGAAGGGGGATGATGAGAAAGGGGAAGAGGCAGGGGAGGGGTAAGAGAAGGGGGATGAGGAGGAAGGGGAAGAGGCGGGGGAGGGGTAGGAGAAGGGGGATGAGGAGGAAGGGGAAGAGAGGAGGGGCAAGAGAAGGTGGGGATGAGGAAAAGGGGAAAAGGGGGGAGAGGTAAGAGAAGGGGGCTGAGCAGGAATGGAAGAGAGGAGGGGCAAGAGAAGGGGGGATGAGGAGGAAGGGGAAGGGGCAGGGGAGGGGTAAGAGAAGGGGGATAGAGAGGAGGGGCAAGAGAGGGGGGGATGAGGAGGAAGGGGACGAGAGGAGGGACAAGAGAAGGGGGGATGAGGAGGAAGGGGAAGAGGCAGGGAGAGGTACGAGAAGGGGGGGGGGATGAGGAGGAAGGGGAAGAGAAGGGGGGATGAAGAGGAAGGGGAAGAGGCGGTTGAGGGGTAAGAGAAGAGGGGGATGAGGAGGAAGGGGAAGAGAAGAGGGGCAAGAGAAGGGGAGATGAGGAGGAAGGGGAAAATGGGAGGGGTAAGAGAAGGAAGGGGAAGATGGGAGGTTATCTTGAGATGATTTCGGGGCTTTTTTTAATGTCCCCGCGGCCCGGTCCTCGACCAGGCCTCCACCCCCAGGAAGCAGCCCGTGACAGCTGACTAACACCCACGTACCTATTTACTGCTAGGTAACAGGAGCATAGGGTGAAAGAAACTCTGCCCATTGTTTCTCGCCGACGCCTGGGATCGAACCCAGGACCACAGGATCACAAGTCCCGCGTGCTGTCCACTCGGCCGACCGACTCCCTACGACTCCGACTTCCGGTACAACGGAAACATTCAACGACATAGAAACGAAGTAAGAAATTCATCCACGAATGTGCCCCCATACCCACCATGGAGCCACAATTAGAGGCAGGACACCCAACAGGAAGCTACGCCGATCATGCCGGGGCCCCCTGGGGTGCGTCGTGAGTATACGCCCCACAAACGCCACCTTAAGAACCGTCAGTCCGTCAAGATCGGGTTCAGCGACGAAAGGGGGATTGACAATAAAAGGTTCCCCTCGCTCGAGACGTTGGGTACTACAGTTCTACGGGTGCGAGAGTATGCCTCCTCAAGCACCCGGGCGTCAAAATAGAAGAAGTCCAAAGAAAGATCCAAAACAAGCAAAAGGTCGGCAGGAAACGACAAGCAGATAGGAGAAGAGGGGGGAGAAAAACGAAACATAAGGAAAAGGAAAAGCGATCCGGCACAATTAGAGAAGACAGCAGCAGGAGTGCAAGGCCAGAAAAAGACAGAGGACTGTCCCACGGAGCATCACACTCCAGCGGCCGTCCATGAAGCCAACGGGCCGGATGGGGAGGGGGTAAGAGAAGGAAGGGGAAGAGCAGGGGAGGGGGTGATGGTGTCACTACGCACGGGTATAAACACTGTCCCACCTGGGTGATGGTCAGCTGGCTACTACTGACCTCGCCTGGTGGGACCCACACAACAACCCTCGCTGCCCAACCAACCATTGTTCAATTGATAATATTAATATAATTCATTAGTAAAATCGGAGATAAAGTTATGTAAAACATTATTATCTGATTCTTTATATTTCTTGCTGTATTTTATGAAGATGAACACACCATAGTCATCTACCAAGACATGCCTGTTTAATCAAGCGCCCTAACACGTCATGGCAACTCTGTGGGCCTATAGTGTACAGCTCCATGCCTCACACAGGTCCCGTTACACTCCCTCCCCATCTTCTCTTCCCTCCTCTCCTCTTCCCCTTCCTCCTCGATCTCCTCCTTAATTCCTCCTTGAGCTCCTCTATCTTCTACTCTTCCTCCTTTTTCCTCCTCCTTCCTCCTAGCCCTCCTTCTTCTCCTTTCTCTTAGTTCTGTTCCTTACTCCTCGCCCTCCTTCCTCCTTCCCCTCCTCATTCCACCTCTGCTTCCTCCTCGCCCTCCTCCTTCTTCCTCCTCCTCCTCCTTCCTATTCCTCCTCGCCTCCTCCTCCTTCCTCCTCGCTCTCCTCCTCCTTCCTCCTTCCTCCTCGTCGTCCCCCCCCCGTCTCTTCCTCCTCTCCATCCTCTTCCTCCTCATCCTCCTTCCTCCTCGCCCTCCTCCTCCTCTATCTACCTCGCCCTCTTTCCTCCTTCTTCCTCCTTGTCCCTACTCCTTCCTTGCCTTCCTCCTCGCCCTCCTTCTTACTCCTCGCCCTCCTCCTCCTTTCTCCTCCCTCCTTCCTCCTCGCCATACTCCTCACCCTACTCCTCCTTCCTCCTCCATTTCTCCTTGTTGTACTCCTTCTTCCTCGCCCTCCTCCTTCCTCCTCGACCGCCTCCTCCTTCCTTCTTACTCCTCCTCCATTTCTCTTCGCCCTCCTCCTTACCCTATTCCTCCTTCCTCCTCACCCTCCTTCTCCTTGCCCTACTCCTCCTTCTTCCTCGCCCTCCTCCTACTTCCTCCTCGCCCTACTCCTCCTTCCTCCTCGCCCTACTCCTTCCTCCTCGCCCTCCTCCTTACTCCTCGCCCTCCTCCTTCCTCCTCGCCCTCCCTCCTCGCCCTACTCCTCCTTCCTCCTCGCCCACCTATTCCTTCCTCCTCGCCCTCCTCCTCCTTCCTCCTCGCCCTCCTCCTTGAAGAGTCATTAGAAATATGTGTAGAATAATAAACCCTACGTTGTTTGAGTTAGGGAAAACACCATTTGTCATATAGATACTGTTCTTAAAGATTCTCCCATTTTGCATCCGCAAGATAACATATAAGATTTTAAGGGTTGACGAATGTTAATCTTTTTGTTTGATAAACTGTGCACTTGAGACATAGTTAATAAGAACACGCCAATATATAAGACAACAAAACGTTTTCAGATTCTTTCACACCACTTTCCAGTAACATTTACATTTTATATAAATTATTTTAGGGAATAATACATAAATTTTATATTTAAACATGATATTAGTGTTTAGTGGAGTGCATAAGAAGTCAAGTTGTGTTAAAAAGAGTGATTTTTAGAAAATTTGGAAAACTACTTTTTTTCTGATCATAGAATAACTAAATGTATTTTGAAGGTTTCATTCAGCCATTAAATATCATTCACAATTTATTAATGAATTAAAAAAAACACCATAAATTTTATATTTAAACATGTAAAAACTATTTGTAACACATTAAGAACAAAATAGTTGTAGAAAAACAATTTATTATTAAACCTATGTGTTTAGATTTTTGGATTAAAAGTTTCTCAAGGCTCTCCTGCACCATTCTCAATGCAAGTTATTCCTACATCTATGGGAAGAGATAGATGAACGTTTTCTATACTATTTGTGTTTGCTGGGTTAGCTTTCTAATTACCCAACACGAAGCTTCTATTAGAACAATATTGAACTCTGGCCCCAGACAGCACTCGGTAACCTTAATCAAATCTTTTAACATGTTAGATATTAAGTCACTGCACATCCTCTCATGTGTAATCTATATATTTAAAACTCTGAATTGTAATGTCAATCTTGACAGAACCCATGGGCACCACACCAGAAACAAATACCTATTTGATTTTCCAAGAGTACGACTTAATCAAACTAGAAATGCTCTACAAATCAAGGGACCCAGAATATGAAATTACCTTCCTCTTCATGTCAAAGGCTGTACTTCTTTCAACCAGTTTAAGATGAAAACTAAGTACTACCTAATTAACTCCATGTAACCTACCTTACACCTAAATGTCAACCCATGTCTTACTATTTTTAAACAATGCTGTTTGTTGACAAACTTGTATATTGGCTTTTTCTACCATGTCCCCCCCCCCTTTTTTTATCTTTAATTTTTTTCTTTCGACACAATTTATACTCTAAGCTCAATTACTATTAAGTTTTGGTCTAAGAGTTTTTTTCCCCACCTCATCTTGCCTGAAACGCTATGCGTACTAGTGGCTCTAGGTATTGTATGTACTAGCTCTATCTATAAATCCAACATTATGTTTATAACTAATCCTCTATGTATGTACTTTTACCTGAATAAACATATGATTTGATTTGATTTCATTTCATTATGTATAGCGTTTTGAGCATATATAATAAATAATCCTGTGAGGGAAGGGATTCGGTCAGCATGGATATATAATTCCACAAGTTTCCCGATTCAGTCATCTTGGAAATATGAAAAGGCACAGCTTGGGGCATTCAGATGATAAAGCTGTCTATTCTGGACATTCAGATTGGTCAGAATGTGTGAATCTGTGTATGTATACATCTTATACATGTGAAAATTCACATGTATTTATTTATTTACTTATTTATTTATATACAAGAAAGTACATTGAGAAATATATTATTAAATAATTAATCCATATTTGCTTAATGTTATCTGTTTCTGGGAATCTTACCACTCAACAGGTATATTGTAGCATAATTTCCAGACAAATAATAGGGTGGATGGGCAGGGTATGTTGGTAGCCTGCACACATAAGTTACGAAAATAGCTCCCCACATATGTAAATTACTCACTTTAGAGACTGTCCTTGTAGTCAACATTGCCGAAAGGTCAAAATTAATGCTCCACCGTGATGTGTTTACCTACAGAGCCAATTTGGCAGTCATTCTGATGGGAAAATCTGTTCACAAACTGCACTTATCAGAATGGTACATACAGATGAAAGACGTTTTCAGTGTGATGTATGTGGCACAAGATTTATAGACTGTGGAACTAAAATACAGCACATATTAGTGCATGTTGATGTTAAATCCCACAAGCATCCATAGTGTTTGAAGATATTCAGTCTGCTTGCATATATACCTGAGTTTACCTGAGAGCCACAAACACTAATGGCCTCGATGAGAAAAGGTAGCCGACGGTTTGTCAAAGGAACCCCATTTGGTCTGATAATCTTTTCCAGCTGTACTTTAAATGTTAACAGAGTTTTGGCATTTACGGCATCTGCGGGTAGATGGTTCTATGGGTTAATAACCCTTAGGATGAAAAAGCATCTCCCGTTCTCCTTCCTACATTATGGCTTGTTAAGCCTGTTACCGTTGCACCTTGTTTGCCTTACATCTGACCTTCTGAAGCCAATATCCGGATCAACATTCTTGATTGTGATGTCTCTCTCTCTCTCTCTCTCTCTCTCTCTCTCTCTCTCTCTCTCTCTCTCTCTCTCTCTCTCTCTCTCTCTCTCTCTCTCTTCCTCTTCTCTCTCTCTCTCTCTCTCTCTCTCTCTCTCTCTCTCTCTCTCTCTCTCTCTCTCTCTTCCTCTTCTCTCTCTCTCTCTCTCTCTCTCTCTCTCTCTCTTCCTCTTCTCTCTCTCTCTCTCTCTCTCTCTCTCTCTCTCTCTCTCTCTCTCTCTCTTCCTCTTCTCTCTCTCTCTCTCTCTCTCTCTCTCTCTCTCTCTCTCTCTCTCTCTCTCTCTCTCTCTCTCTCTCTCTCTCTCTCTCTCTCTCTCTGTCTCTCCTCTTCTCTCTCTCTCTCTCTCTCTCTCTCTCTCTCTCTCTCTCTCTCTTCCTCTTCTCTCTCTCTCTCTCTCTCTCTCTCTCTCTCTCTCTCTCTCTCTCTCTCTTCCTCTCTCTCTCTCTCTCTCTCTCTCTCTCTCTCTCTCTCTCTCTCTCTCTCTCTCTCTCTCTCTCTCTCTCTCTCTTCATCTTCTCTCTCTCTCTCTCTCTCTCTCTCTCTCTCTCTCTCTCTCTCTCTCTCTCTCTCTCTCTCTCTCTCTCTCTCTCTCTCTCTCTCTCTCTCTCTCTTCCTCTTGTAACACGGGTCGGGGTTTCTCTCACTCTACTTCTCTTTTCTTCGCCCTCTTTACCCGTATTCTTACTTTTTATTCTCTACCAAGGGACTCCAAAACTTTTACCAAAGCCAACTCCACGCCACGTGGTCCTAAGACGATTGACCGACTTAGGATTCTACACCCAGTATGACGTGACCTAGGCTCTGAACAAAACCCTAGAGTCGCCTCTACGCTGCCACCACCAGACCAGTAACACAAGAGCAATGATCGAGGTCTGGATCGATCACGCTAATTAATCAACCTAGGGGCTTGATCCCCACTATATACGATGACCTTGAGTGTGGAATAAATTACACGGTAATGATAATTCCGATTCGATGTTAGAATCGGCGCCCAATCCAACTTTACCTCGTGTGGACCACGTGACCAGGACAAGTTTACACATAAAACACATGGAAATAATGAAATGCAAAATATTAACAAATTTAATTTATTAAAAGAAAACTAAAACAAAATCTAAATATGTTCACTCCCTGTCACTTTAACACTCCCTACTTGACCTGAGTGGCAAATGAGAAGACTATCCCTATAATTAACAATAGCAACTATACCTTGGGCGACCAGCTCTAGATGTTGGGCTGGTCTTGGGGATAGGTAAGATGTTTGACCTCTCCCAGCTGCTCGGCAGATCACACTGATCTCTCCCTTGTCTGGTCTACCCCAGACAGAGCATTGTATCCTTCCGCCTAGTCAGTCAAAGTTCTACCAAGTTACTAGCAAGGTTTAAGTTATAACAATTAAACTCTGTTGTACTTAATTGATCCAGACTGGTTGAATTATTTTACTGAAGTTAAATTACACAAGCCTCTAACGGCAGAGCTGTTCCCGATCACAAAAATGGTTATTTGAACTTTGAGAAATAGTAGACATGTCAACCCCTGATGACCTATGACCGCCGGTCACTCCGCCTTACAAGTTAGATCTGATTCGTGACGTCACTGATGGTGACTTAAACTCAATAATTAGAATACTCTTGATGTTGTACCCAGTACTATTATACAATACAATTTTAATACAAAATGAATAAAGGCTAATTTCTCTAAATTACTGAATACTATAGGATGATTCATTATACGCAGCTATGAACAAAGTGTCGGTTATTTCCACCGCGAATTCCCCTGGGGGTCAGGTCACCATGCGGGCTCAGCTTCCCATTCTCTTTTGTCGATAAACCACTCTGGATAATTCTTACAACAGCCTAGTTTGTTACAACCCCCCCCCCCCCCCCCGCACAAGCACTTAGTAAACCTTGTTAATTTGTTAAAAAATCACGAGGTTTAGTATCCAAACCCAGAATTCAACTCATGCCACAAACAAAAGCTAACCTAACTAATAAAATTTGACAAATAATAGTCCAACATCATAATAAACATGTTCATATTTCATAAATTTCTCAGCTGTCAACTGACAGCAATCCTCTAATATCAGGAAACATACATCCTATCCTTACTGACATAGCTAAATAACATGTCCCTACTCTACCATCAAAGACTAGCTATTAAACTCTCTTGGCTCTTCACTAGCCAAGTCCATGTGTCCTCTAGAGCCGGCCACACCGTGCTCAAACAAACATTAAAGTTATATCTTCAGACTGAACTTTCAGTCATCCGGGAGCGTACTACGGAACTATCAAGCTCACATCCGTGTACTAACCACTCCCCATCAATGTCAACCTTGACATGCTAAGGAACACACCTAACGTTTATTACATGTATCTAAAAATATAAAAAAATTCCTATACTATATCACAGGTTTCAGCCGACTGTACAGCCAAGTGTTCTCACTCACTAGAAGTGTCAATGTTTATATTGGTCCGCCTCTCCTGTGTTCAAACATTCTGCAAAAAATAGCACAACATAATTTTCCATAACCGTTTGTTCTGGGCTGAGACAATTACACAGGGGCTTCGATTTTGATTACTGACCAATTTATAGAGTAAAATTTTCATATATTATACCAGAATTATTTTAAATCTGTTTTTCAACATTTAAAAAGTATTGTGATTCTAACTCTGTTTTTCAACATTTAAACAAAAGTGTCCAGATGTTCTTTACACAGATGTTCAGAGCCAACTTTGTTGTTTTGTATCAATTGTTCATATTGAGTAATCGAAAAAAAAAAATCGATGCTGCTGGATGCTGAATGTAGTCGCTGACGATGACGCTGTCGATCTTGCTTCTTCATGTGTAGACATCAATACCTGGTCCTCTTGTACTCCCATCCGGTACTCCTGAATGACGACAGAGTGTAGTAGAGCTGAGTGCCAAGTGACAGCTGTAGAATATTGTTACTTCGGCCATTAATCTTGCTCTCGACAGTCCACACGCCTTCGTATCAATCACAGTTCACACGGCAGTCTTGATGTTAAACTTGACGGCGCAGATGACCACAGCAGAGCAGAACTGGATGTACCAACGGTGTCTCTTAGCAGGAGTGGTGTCAGAAGGTCGTAGAGGCGGGTTGCTTGTTTGCAGAACAGGTGAATCTCGTCTTCCATCATTGCTCACGTCATCTCAGGCGTTTCTTGATGTCCCCAGGTTACTAGGCCGTAAACACCAACTGTGTATACCCTCGTACCGCCGACTTTAGGCCAAAGGAGACAATTTTGCGACCTTCTATTGGCGAGTCTCGGTACTCTGTAGGGAAACCGTGCCTTCCACCTGTGACCGCCTTAGTTCTGCTTTCTTGTTACTTCAGATGACGTAATCATTAATCTTCCGGCGAAATTCTTGAGTACTGCTACGTGCTTTCCATTTCTTGACCTCTCCTCCAACACTGCTGGAATGGCTGCAGTCTTGATGACGCAGCAGGTGGGTAGTGGTGATCTCGAGACAGCTACCCCGGCGTTGTATGGCACCTCCGGTGACTGCTATAATGTGGACAGCTCGCTGGCCCTGACAACCTCGTTAGTGACGTGAGGCGTCGGCCGGGTGACTCTTGGACAGTCACTTATCCCCAAAGTAACTGATGTATGGGTTACTGGGTCTGGTGGGGGGGAGGGCTTTGTGTAACGTGCCTCCCCCTTCGGTCTTTACAGACAAGGGTTCACGTGTGGCTGGAACAACTGGGTCGGTGTACCAATCAGACCTGGGAACAGACAGACACAACACAGCGGAAGCATAGATATACTCTGGGTTTGGTGGAGGTGGAACCCCAGAGCACGGTAAAAGTTGCTACCTGAGTCAAGTATAGACATAGTACATCTCATTGCCTTTACAGGAAAATCTAATGAACACTAAATTATACTAACCAAGGAAGTTACTTTACTGTATAGCGCGAGATCTCGTCACCATAGGGTGGCGAGACTGCACCTGACTACTGATGAGCGATGACAGAGGGTCATCCTCATCTTCTGACTCGTCGGTGAAGCCATGAGTCAGCACTGCTGAGTCAGGAACTAGACCCGCTGAAGGCAGTTCTAATTCCTCTCTAGCATGATATTGTTTCAATTTATTTACGTGAATTGTCCTTTCCACCTGGTCCTCGAACACTCCTTTTATAACAAGATTAACCGGCCCCGCCCTTTTAATTACTCTATATGGTCCTCGCCACCTCGGAGCTAGTTTCCTGCTCTGATTGGCGGGCGCAGCCTCATTCACTCTCAATACGAGGCTTCCTTCCGTCAACTCAAGAGGGCGCACTTTCTTGTCATAAAAATGAGCATACCGAGTCCGTGCCTTCTTGGACGCTTCAGCTGCAATATTCCATGCATTTCTCATTTTTCCAAGGACCTCTGAAGGATAGTCCTCCCCGTATGCAACATTATGTCTGTTAAGCAGACCTGACGGGAAATTGCATGAATTACCAGTAAACAAATGAAGTGGTTGGGTGTTAATTGATTGGTGGATGGCAGTATTCAAGGCGAACTGAACATAGGGTAGGTGTTCATCCCAGGTGTTTGCATCATGTTCAGCAAGGATTGCAAGCATATCCTTGACTGAACGATTAGTCCGTTCCGTCATTCCGTTTGCTTGTGGGTGGTAGGCTGTTGTAAAAGCCGAAGTTGTCTCTAAAATCTTACAAACTTCTCTAAATATATTCCCATTGAATTCTTGACCCCGGTCAGAGACTAAAACTTTAGGAGGTCCGAATACAGTAACGAACCTACGCAAGAACGCATCTGCAACCGTACGAGAATCCTTCTGAGGTAATGCAACTAGTGTAGTGTATCTAGACAGAGGGTCAACTAGCACCAACACATATCTGTTACCTGAATGACTGTGGTGTAAATCAATCAGATCGGCCCCCACACGATCTAACGGTTCACGAATTTCAGGGAATTCCTGAAGTGGGGCTTGTACCTTAAGGGTACCTTTCCTCCTCTGGCAACGAGGGCACGACTTCACGAAATTGATTACCTCAGAAAGTAATCCTGGAAAATAAAATAGAGACTTTGCTTTTAAGTGGGTTTTAAAGATCCCCGGATGCCCTGCAATTTTTGAAGCATGCGCAAGCTTTAACGCTGATGACCGCAACGCGTCCGGAATAACTAGCTGAAATACTGCCCTATCATTCTGGCTATTAACATAATACAGGACGCCCTGTTTCATCTCAAAATCATGAATAGGTAAATTCTTTTTCTTTTTCGGGTATTTTCCTCCCTGTAAATACTCAATAATTTCTAAATACGGGGTTATTTCCACCGCGAATTCCCCTGGGGGTCAGGTCACCATGCGGGCTCAGCTTCCCATTCTCTTTTGTCGATAAACCACTCTGGATAATTCTTACAACAGCCTAGTTTGTTACACTCTTCTCTCTCTCTCTCTCTCTCTCTCTCTCTCTCTCTCTCTCTCTCTCTCTCTCTCTCTTTCTATATATATATATATATATATATATATATATATATCTATATATATATATATATATATATATATATATATATATAGTGACAGAAAAATGAAGGAGTGTAGATGTTCTGCAGTCCTCCTAATGGCTGGTGTCAATGCCTATCACATTTAAGAAAAAAAGATCGACTGCTTGGCTGTTGTCTGTGGTAAAGTAAGGGAATACACATGCAAAACACATAGTATAAACAATGAAACTTTAATTACATTGAAAGCAAATTAAAAATAAAGCAATTCCTTGGCTATGTACAGTGCAAACAAACAAGTAAAAAAAATAACAAAATTAAGAACAAGGGTGACGTTTCTGTGAACATAAAATAAAGACAAAATGAAATAAACAGGTGCTGAGAATATAGCACTAGCTGGGAACCTCCAATAATAAACAGAGCGTATATCAGTTGGTTGTTCACAGCTTGAGAGCACAAGGATATTCTAACTTCAATGGATGGTTCAAGCCCAGGCATCGACTTGGTAGATGGCGCTGAGGTGCAGGTGTGCAGTGGGCGGGTCACCAATCAGAAGCAGTCAGGCTGGAATGGTAGTTTGCCGGTTGACGATGGTGGCGAGTCGGCATGGAGGGAGTGTGGAGTGGGGGGAGTTTAGGGTACGTTTGCCTCCTGGTTAAAACGTTTTGTGCTACTGGTAGATGTATCTTGAAGGTAGCATCTTATTGTTGTATATATATAAGTAACTTTATGTAGGGAAGAGCAGGCTCAATCTCTCTTGAAAGAGAATATCGTCACAACTCTCCCCCAAAGCCTGCTCTAATGGTGAAGTTACTTCTTCAGATGGTAGAGTGATAGGTGGAGCTGCCTCTACCTCATAGACTCTGGAGAGGGCGTCTGCTATGATGTTGTCAGAACCCTTGATGTAGAAGATCTCCAGGTTGAAATTCTGCAGATACAAAGCCCATCGTAGAAGTCGTTGATTGTTGAATTGGGCTTGCTGAAAAAGCGTAGGGGATTGTGGTCCGAGTAGATGGTGGTAGACCGAGCACCTTGTAGGTAAGATGCAAAGTGCTGTAAGTTCAGGACGATGGAGAGGAGTTCCTTTTCGATAGTGCTGTAATTCTTCTGGTGTGGTTTTAACTTGTAGCTGTAGTAGCTAACAGGTAGAACCTCCTCGTCTCGTTGTTGCATCAGGACGCCCCCGATGCCGGTACCACTGGCGTCGACATGGAGGATGAAAGGCTTCGTGATATCTGGCGAGGCGAGAATGGGATTAGAGCAGAGCAGAGATTTAAGTTGTTCAAAAGCAATGGTTTGCTGAATGGTCCAATGATACCGTTGCTTGGGGCTGATTAAAGTGATCAATGGTGTCGCTACCGTACTAAAATTCTTCACAAACCAACGGTAGTAGGAGACAAGACCAAGGAAGCACAGGAGCTACTTCCTGGTGGTAGGCTGTGGGTAATGCTGGATGGCTTGAGTGTGTACGTTTAACGGAGCTAGGCTGCCACTCCCTATCACATGACCAAGATAACGCACTTTACCTTTAGCAAAGGTGGACTTGCCCAAGTTGATGGTGAGGCCGGCTGTCATTAGCTTAGCGAACAATCGTTGCAGCTGGAGCAGATGTTCGTTCCAGGTGTTAGTCTCAAGAACGTAGTTGTGGTTGTTTCTGCACTCCTTGATGCGGTAGTGTCCTGAAAACTTGTTTTGCAATGGAGAACCTGGGATAGGAAAATATGCCAACACGAAGTCTCCTGGTTTAAATTTCCTTATTTTGCTGCTTTGGTCAAAATGAGTCTTCATCCTCTCCTGAGCTTTCAATAGATTGTCATTAGCAAATTTACGAACTCTCTCTAGAATGTGTTTTAAGTTTTGAAGAAACTGGGGCACATTCTGAGGGTCACTAAAGGTGGCATTACATAGAGAGTCTTTAAAAGCTTTGAGAGGAGTACGGCACTTACGTCCGTAGAGCATCTCATAAGGAGATACTCCTAGAGTCTCATTGGTGAGACTTCTGAAAATGCACATAATGAGGTCAAGTTGTTTATCCCAGTCCTTTAAGGTTTCATTGAAAAATTTCTTTTGGAGTGCTTTAATAGTCTGATGACTACGTTCAAGAGAACCCTGTGAAGCAGGATGATAGGGGCTGGACAATACCTGTGTGATGTTGAACTCTTCCAGTGTCTTCTTGAAGAGATCACTGATGAAGTTGGTGCCACAGTCACTTTGAACCTCTCTTGGAAATCCATACTGGGTGAAGATCTTCAATAGTTTTTTCACCACAGTAGCAGCCGTAATGTTCTTTACTGGGACTGCTATGGGAAATCTGGTGGTAGGACACAGGATAGTTAGTATATAGGCGTTGCCAGAACTGGTCCGGGGTAAAGGACCAACACAATCTATGATGAGTCTGTGGAAAGGTTCTGCAGGCACCTGGATAGGAGTCAATGGAGCCTTGGGAATAGAGATGTTAGGTTTACCTGCCATCTGACATGTATGAAACTGTTGCACGTAACTTTTGACGTTATTAACCATACCTGGACAGTAGTAGTCTTGTTTGATTCCGTGGTAGGTTTTGTTAAAACCATAGTGAGAAAGTGCTCCGTGGGCCAGGTGTAGAATATTGGGCCGTAGGCTGGTGGTAACCACTAGTTGTTCGACATTTGCCCAATCATCATCCTCCTTCAGCTTACTGGGTCTGTACCTGCGGTAGAGCAACTAATTCTCTAGGAAGAACCCAGGGATACTGTTAGGTTGAGTCTCAGCCTGAAAGAATAATGGTGTTAATGAAGGATCCTCCCTCTGTAACTTGCGGAACTCCAACCAAGTAAGATTCGGTGGTAGATTCTGATGGTCTTGAGGGACAGCGGTTGCACTAGGGTCAGCTGGTTGCGGGCGTGCAGCTTGTGCACGGGTAGTCACCAAAACCGGAGGAGAAACTTCATCACTTTCTTGGACCTCTGCTGGAACATACTTAAAGATGGATTGTCCACTACAGAGTTACACACTTGGGGTTTGTCCATGATGATCAGGTTGGAAGGTTGCAGATCTTCTGCCAAGTCATTGCCCTGGAGAAGTTGCACTCCAGACATGGGAAAAGGCTTATCCCTGATGGCGACTTGACTTCACCGGTCATGAAAGGACAATCCAGGTGGACTCTGGCGAGTGGATACGGAGTGGTAGCAGTAAGATCAGTGATAAGGACGGTTTCCCCGGTGTAGGTGACGTTTGGACACAGCCGATTTCAATATTATTGATTGAAGAGCCGCTGTGTCCCTCAAGATCTTTAAATTGAAACGTCCCACAAAATCTGTACCGTTGGTAGAGACAGTTCCAGGATACATGTGTTTGCTGAAGAGAGAAAGATCATTAACAGGAACGCCAACATTCATCACAGGCCTACCGGACTTAGGAGGAGTCGGTTTGGGTTTTAGGAGTTTCATTGCCTTTGTATTGAGCTTTTCCACATTTATCCATGTATGTCCATAGAGTTTGCAATACTTACAATACAATTGAGAGCTCGCTTGATCGGTACTCACTTTATCATAACTATACCAAGACTTCTTACAGGAAGGTGGATTTGGTGTTAGCCGATGGATGAGGCTGTAGGTGTCAGCCGACTTCGCACATCTGATGTAGTCGGTTCTTCTTTGTCTGCTAAATATAAACGGACGGAAGGGGGAATACGTCTCAAGAATTCCTCAACTAGCATGAGGTTGACGAGTTCTGAAAATGTAGAGACAAGTGCTGCTTCCAGCCATTTCATGAAATATCTTTTCTTTGTATTGGCAAATTCTAGAAAAGTGGTGGTACTTGCCTTTAGATAATCACGGAATTTTTGTCTGTAGCTTTCGGTGGAGAGAAGGTAGGCGTCCAAAACTGCTTGCTTCAGGGTCTGGTAGTCATTCTCAGACGCTAAGGTACTGAGAGTAACCTGCAGCTCTACCTGTGAGATGCACTCTGAGAAGGATAGCCCACTGATCTGCAGGCCAGCTAAGTTTTTAGCTAGGGTCTCAAAAGTGATGAAAAATACATCGATCTCTGTCTCAACGAATGGTGGCATTAACTTACTTTGCATGGGAGACATTGAAACTTACGGGAAGACTAGCTGTAGCTTGTTGGCGCTGAGTGTGGGTGTGTAGTTTCCAACGCGAGTTCTTGTCGACGATATTCGAGAGAGCACTATCAGCTAGCTGTTTACTGTGTTTCCGTTGTATCTCCAGGTCACGTTTTCTTGCTTCAAGCTGCTCCCTCTCCCGCTCACGGAGTAGGGTAGCCTCACGTTCCTTGAGGGCCGCCTCTCGCTCCTGTTCTTCCTCCTTATGGCAGCCTCTCTTTCCCTGAGTGCAGCTTCTTCTTCTTTATCTGGAGAGCTTCTTTTTGTGTTGGAGGGCTTCTTTTTGTTGCTCCCGCTCGATCTTTGCAAGTTCGAGCTTTAGCTTCATAGCTGCCAGAGCATGTTTATCTGTAATATAAAGTCTGTAAATCTGTAATTATCAGTTTTCGTGAGCTTCAGAGTCTATCTTTCCTTCATCTAAGAGGTAATCCAAGATAAGATTGCGCAAGTCATTTTTGTTGGCTCCATGGGGAGCCAACAACGAGTATCTAGGTATCTAGGTATCGAGTATCGAGTATCGAGTATCGTGTATCGAGTATCTAGTATCTGCACACGAGTATCTAGGTGATACTCGTGTGCAAGAGTTTGTAATTCGGTCCTCTTGGCACGACTTAAGTTCCCTACTTCACTTGCTGCGTCGTTACAAAATGCTTGGAGACGAAACATGTTGAAAATAGCAAATAAATGTACAACGAATATACTGGTGATAATGTAAGTGTCAGTGACAGGATGACGTGGCAACTGGTAACTATCCTGTGGAGTTTTAATCGTTAACAATTAACGTTAATTTTAGTATGGTAATTTATTAGTCAACCAAAATCGCAGAAAATCTTGTACCTGGTACTCAACGTAAGAGAATAAGGGCAAGAAAATCTTACTAAATAAATGAAACCGACAGTTTCTAAAACAAATGAAACATTTAATTGTTTCAAAAGTGAATAAGGTAGTCCAAGAATGTAGGCATACCTTGCCGATTCTCTATAAGACAGAAGCAAGGGTTTTCCCACTAAATGAAATATGATACTTACAGAATTAGCGAACTTTGTGCTCTGAAAAAAGAAAGCTAATTCCCTACCTAAGTAAATATCATCATCTCTGACTGACGTGTAGGGGTGCAAGTGTCAACTGGTGACGAGAACTGCTGTTGAGGTCCCAACTCAGCAACTTAGTCCGTGCTAGAGGAACTATGGCCCTCTGTATCCTCCTTCAGTCGGATTGCAGAAGATAGGGTGCTTTGACCAGAAGACAAACCATAGTACCAGGGTACCAAAATGATGATCTGTCTGAGATTGAGAAATATCCTAGGGACAAAAGGTGGAAAACACGAGTAATAACACGGAGGGACGGATGACCAATTAAGAGAATGACTGAGGCCTTCAGTTACCACATAATCCAAAGTTATCCAACACTCACCATATGCTACTCTCGGAATGCACAATACACACAGCACCATATAAATCTTAAAAGTTGTGAAAATATTGAAAAGCAACTGTATCAAAGCCAAGTACACTTACCACAAATTGATGTTCTAGTACTAGTACCTGAGTGAAGCTCCCGGACAGGCCCCCATTTAATGTGACGGAAAAATGAAAGAGTGTAGATGTTCGGCAGTCCTCCTAATGGCTGGTGTCAATGCCTATCACATTTAAGAAAAAATAAGATCGACTGCTTGGCTGTTGTCTGTGGTAAAGTAAGAAATACATGCAAAACACACAGTATGAACAATGAAACTTTAATTAAATTGAAAGCAAATTAAAAACAAAGACAATTCCTTGGCTATGTACAGTGCAAACAAACAAGTAAAAAATAACATAAAAATTAAGAACAAGGGTGACGTTACTCTAAACATAAAATAAAGACAAAATGAAATATACAGGTGCTGAGAATATAGAACAAGCTAGAAACCTTCACCAATAAACAGAGCGTATATCAGTAAGTTGTTCACAGCTTGAGAGCACAAGGATATTCTAACTGCAATTGCTGGTTCAAGCCCAGACATCGACTTGGTAGATGGCGCTGAGGTGCAGGTGTGCAGTCGGCGGGTCACCATCAGAAGCAGGCAGGCTGGAATGGTAGTTTGCCGGTTGACGACGGTGGTGAGCCGGCATGGAGGGAGTGTGGAGTGGGGGGAGTTTCGGGTACGTTTGCCTCCTGGTCAAAACGTTTTGTGCTACTGGTAGACGTATCTTGAAGGTAGCATCATATTGTTGTATATATATAAGTAACTTTATGTAGGGAAGAGCAGGCTCAATCTCTCTTGAAAGAGATTATCGTCACAAATATATATATATTGTGACGATAATCTCTTTCAAGAGAGATTGAGCCTGCTCTTCCCTACTTTAAGTTACGCCAAAGACACAAGTATAAGATGCTACATTCAAGATACGTCACCAGTAGCAGAAAACGTTTTGACCAGGAGGCAAAACGTATCCAAGATCCCCCTACTCCACACACCCTCCACGCGCTGGCTCGTCATCAAACCAGCTAACTACCCTTCACCAGCTTGCCTGCTTTTGATTGGCGACTCGCCAGCCGCGCACCTGCACACAGCACCTCAGCGCCCTCTACACGAATCGACGTCTGAGCCTGACCAGCAATCCACTTCAGAATATTCCTTGTGCTCTTAAGGATGACACCTGTCTCTGGCATACTCGCTCATTAGCTCGTATACGAAGGGAGGTTTCAGCCATAGCCGATATTCTCAGCACCATTTTAAACTTGTATTTCGTATTTCACATTGTCTTTGAATTTTCTTTATTATTTAACTGTAATTTAACTTCCAGAGATTTTTCTTTATTTTCATTTATGTTTAAAGTAAATATATTAAAGTTTCATTGTTCATATTTTGTGTTTTACGTGTTCCTCCCTCTAACTTATCACAGACAAAAGGCACGCAGTCTATATTTTTGTTTAAAGTGTGACCAGGCTTTGACACCTGCCATTGGAGGACTGCCGAACATAAACACTACAACACTTTCCCGTCGCATGTTAATGGGGGCCTGTCCAAGGAGCTTCACTTAGGTACTAGTACCAGAACGTCAATTTGTGGTAAGCGTACTTCACTTTGCTAAAGTAGCCTTTCAATATTATCATTAATTTTTATATTTATATGGTGCTGTGTGTATTGTGCATTCCGAGAGTAGCATATGGTGAGTGTGAGATAACTGTGGATTACGTGGTGACTGTAGGCCGCAGTCATTCTCTTAATTGGTCATCTCTCCCTCCGTGTTATTACTCGTGTTTACCACCTTTTGTCCCTAGGATATTTCTCATATTTTCGGCAGATCATCATTTTGGTACCCCTGGTACTTTGGTTTGTCTCTGGGTCAAAGCACCCTATCTTCTGCAATCCGACCGAAGGAGGAAAAGAGGGCCATAGTTCCTCTAGCACGGACTTTGTTGCAGGTTGGGACCTCATCAGCAGTTCTCGTCACCAGTTGACACTCGCGCCCCTACACGTCGGTCAGAGATGATGATATTTACTTAGGTAGGGAATTAGCTTTCTTTTTACAGAGCACAAAGTTCGCTAATTCTGTAAGTATCATATTCATTTAGTGGGAAACCCTTGCTTATGTCCTATGAGACTCGGCAAGGTATGCCTACATTCTTGGACTACCTTGTTCACTTTTGGAGCAATTAAATGTTTCATTTGTTTTAGAAACTCAGTTTCACTTATTTAGTAGGATTTTCTTGCCCTTATTCTCTTACATTGAGTACCGGGTAAAAGATTTCCTGCGACTTTGATTGACTAATCATTTACCATCCTATAATTAACTTTAATTATTAAAGATTAAAATTCCACAGGGTAATTACCAGTTGCCACGTTATTCTGTTTCTGACATTTACCATATCACAACTATATTCGTGTACATTTATTTGCTATCTTTCACCATGTTTCGTCTCCAAGCTTTCCGTAACGATCCAGCTGGTGAAATAGGGACATTATGTCGTGCCAAGAGGACTGAATTACAAACTCTTGCACACGAGTATCACCTAGATGTTCCCCATGGAGCCAACAAAAATGAAATACATAACCTAATCATGGATTACCTCTTAGAAGAAGGGAAAATTGACTCTGAAACTCACGAAACTTATTCTATTGCAGATAAAACTGATTTGGCAACTATGAAACTCAAACTCGAGCTTGCAAAACTCAAGCGAGAGCAACAAAGGGAAGCCCTCGAACAACGAAAAGAAGAAGCCGCAATCAGGAAAGAAGAACAAGAAAGAGAAGCCGCCTTGAGGAAAGAAGAACAAGAACGAGAGGCCGCCTTGAGGAAAGAAGAACAAGAACGAGAGGCCGCCTTGAGGAAAGAAGAACAAGAACGAGAGGCCGCCTTGAGGAAAGAAGAACAAGAAAGAGAAGCCGCCTTGAGGAAAGAAGAACAAGAAAGAGAAGCCGCCTTGAGGAAAGAAGAACAAGAACGAGAGGCCGCCTTGAGGAAAGAAGAACAAGAACGAGAGGCCGCCTTGAGGAAAGAAGAACAAGAAGAGAAGCCGCCTTGAGGAAAGAAGAACAAGAACGAGAGGCCGCCTTGAGGAAAGAAGAACAAGAACGAGAGGCCGCCTTGAGGAAAGAAGAACAAGAAAGAGAGGCGGCCCTAAAAGAACGAGAGATGGCTCTCAAGGAACGTGAGATTGCAATACTCCGTGAGCATGAGCGAGTACAGCTTGAAGCAAAACATCGTCACCTGGAGATGCAACGCGAGCATGACAAACAACAAGCGGTATGGCTATAGAATGTCGTCAACGAGATCTCACGTTGGAGACTTCACATCTCACTCAACTCAATGCCAGCAAGCTACCGCCAGTCTTCCAGTAAGTTTCAATATCTCCCATGCAAGTAAGTTAATGCCACCATTCGTTGAGACAGAGATCGATGTCTTTTTTACCACCTTTGAGACCCTAGCTAATCAACTTAGCTGGCCTGTTGACCAATGGTCCACCCTTCTCAGAGTGCATCTTACAGGTAGAGCTGCAGTTACTCTCAGGACCTTAGCGTCTGGGAATGACTACCAGACCCTGAAGCAAGCAGTGTTGGACGCCTACCTTCTCTCCACCGAAAGCTACCGACGAAAATTCCGTGACCATCTTAAGGCAAGTACCACCACCTTTCTAGAATTTGCCAATACAAAGAAAAGATATTTTATGAAATGGCTGGAAGCAGCACATGTCTCTACATTTGCAGAACTCATCAACCTCATGCTAGTTGAGGAATTCTTGAGACGTGTTCCCCCTTCCGTCCGTTTATATCTAGCAGATAAGGAAGAAACCGACTACATCAAATGTGCGAAGTCAGCTGACACCTACAGCCTCATCCACCGGCTGACACCTACAGCCTCATCCACCGGCTGACACCTACAGCCTCATCCACCGGCTGACACCATCACCACCTCCCAGTAAAAAGTCTTGGTACAACGATAAAGTGAGTACTGATGAAGCGAGCTCACAATTGTATTGTAACTATTGCAAACTCTATGGACATACCATAGATAGATGTGCGAAGGCTCAATACAAGAGCAATGAATCTACTAAACCCAAACAGACTCCTCCTAAGTCCAGAAAGCCTGTAATGAATGTTGGTGTTAATGTTAATGATCTTTCTCTCTTCAGTAAACACCTGTATCCTGGAACTGTCTCTACCAACGGTACAGATTCGGAGGGAAGTTTCAAATTGAAGATCTTGAGGGACACAGCGGCTCTTCAGTCCATTATCGTAAAGTCGGCTGTGCCTAACGTCGCCTATACCGGGGAAACCGTCCTTATCACTGACCTCACTGCTACCACTCCATATCCACTCGCCAGAGTCCACCTGGATTGTCCCTTCGTGACCGGTGAAGTCCAAGTCGCCATCAGGGAAAAGCCTTTTCCCATGCCTGGAGTGCAACTTCTCCTTAGCAACGACTTGGCAGAAGATCTGCAACCGCCCAACCTGATCATCACGGACAAACCCCAGGCGTGTACTTCTGTAATGGATAATCCCATCTTTGAATATGTTCCAGCAGAGGTTCAAGAGAGTGATAAAGTTTCTCCTCCGGTTTTGGTGACCACCCGTGCACAAGCTGCACGGCCGCAACCAGCTGACTATACTGCTACCGCTGTCCCTCAAGACCCCTCAGAATCTACCCCCAAATCTTACCAAGTTGGAGTTCCGTAAGTTACATAGGGAAGATCAAGCATTAACACCATTTTTCTTCCAGGCTGAGACTCAACCTGACAGTATCCCTGGGTTCTTCCTAGAGAATGAGTTGCTCTACCGCAGATACAGACCCAGCAAGCTGAAGGAGGATGATGATTGGGCCAATGTCGAACAACTAGTGATTCCCATCAGCATACGGCCAGATATTCTACACCTGGCCCACGGAGCTCTTTCTCACTATGGCTTTAACAAAACCTACCACGGAATCAGACAAGACTACTACTGGCCAGGTATGGTAAAAGACGTAAAGAAATACGTCCAAGAGTGTCATATATGTCAGATGGCAGGTAAACCTAACATCTCTATTCCCCAGGCTCCTCTGAAACCCATCCAGGTGCCTGCGGAACCTTTCCACAGACTCATCATTGACTGTGTTGGTCCTTTACCCCGGACCAGTTCTGGTAACTCATATATAATAACTATCATGTGTCCTACCACCAGGTTTCCCATAGCAGTTCCAGTAAAGAACATTATGGCTGCTACAGTGGTGAAACACCTATTGAAGATCTTCACCCAGTATGGATTTCCAAGAGAGGTTCAAAGTGACTGTGGCACCAACTTCACCAGTGATCTCTTCAAGAAGACTCTGGAGGAGTTCAACATCACACAGGTACTGTCCAGCCCCTATCATCCTGCTTCACAGGGTTCTCTTGAGCGTAGTCATCAGACTATTAAAGCACTCCTGAAGAAGTTTTGTAATGAGACCTCTAAGGATTGGGATAAGCAAATTGACCTGATAATGTGTATCTTTAGAAGTCTTCCCAATCAGTCTCTAGGAGTATCTCCTTATGAGATGCTCTACGGACGTAAGTGCCGTACTCCTCTCAAAGCTTTCAAAGACTCTCTACGTGATGCCACCTTCAGTGAGCATCAGAATGTGCCCCAGTTTCTTCAAAACCTACAACACATTCTAGAGAGGGTCCACAGTTTTGCCCAAGATAATCTATTAAAAGCACAGGAGAGGATGAAGACTCATTACGACCAGACCAGCAAAGTAAGGAAATTTAAACCGGGAGACTTCGTGCTTGCTTATTTCCCTATCCCAGGTTCTCCTTTGCAAAACAGGTTTTCAGGACCCTACCGCATCAAGAAGTGCAGAAACAACCACAACTACGTTCTAGAGACTCCAGATAGGCGGCGGAAGACCCAGTTGTGCCACGTCAACCTCCTGAAGCTATATAACGGTACTCCTCCCACTGTCATGATAACCTACTCTTCCTTTAAAGAGCCATACATCCACAGTGAGACCTTCCCTGCTTCTCCTCCCGAAAGCACTGACAAGGAGTCAGCGCTTTCTAATTCGGAAATCCTAACTGATCTTCACAATTATTTTCAGGACAATCATAGTGCACACCTCTCATCAAGATCTTCAAAGAACATCAGGAGTTGTTCCGAGATGATCCACAAGAGTGTAATGTTACCCAGCACGACATCCAACTGCTCCCTGACACCCGGCCGATTCGTCAACCCTTCTACCGAATCAGCCCTAGCAAGAAGGAAGTCATGCGTGCTGAGGTGCAGTACCTCTTGGATCATGGACTGGCTACACCTTGTGAGTCCCCCTGGGCCTCACCCTGTATCTTGGTGCCAAAACCCCAAGGTAAGGTGAGACTGTGTACGGATTACCGTAAATTAAATAATGTGACTGTCAAGGATGCATACCAATTGCCAAGGATAGATGACATTCTTGACGCCATTGGTAATGCCCAGTACTTGTCCCAAGTGGACTTGCTTAAGGGATATTACCAAGTGTGTCTAACAGAGCGAGCCAAAGAAATATCTGTCTTTATCACTCCCTTTGGACTTTTCAGATATGAACGCCTTCCTTTCGGACTATGTAATGCCCCGGCCACCTTTCAGAGAGCTGTCAACCGCGTCATCCAAGGCTTGGATAACACCTACGCCTATTTGGATAATATTGTCGTAGCATCCAACACCTGGAGCGAACATCTGCTCCAGCTGCGACGACTGTTCGCCAAGCTCCTGACAGCCGGCCATCAACCTGGGCAAGTCCACCTTCGCCAAAGGTAAAGTGCGTTATCTGGGTCATGTAATTGGGAGTGGCAGCCTAGCTCCGTTAGACACACACACTCAAGCCATCCAGCATTATCCACAGCCTACCACCAGGAAGCAGCTCCTGCGCTTCCTTGGTCTTGCCTCCTACTACCGTAGGTTTGTGAGAAATTTTAGTTCGGTAGCAACACCATTAATTTCTTTAACCAGTCCCAGGCAACGGTATAATTGGACCATGCAGCAAACCGTTGCTTTCGAACAACTCAAATTCCTCCTCTGTTCTAATCCTATTCTTGCCTCGCCAGATATCACCAAGCCTTTCATCCTACATGTCGACGCCAGTGGTACCGGCATCGGGGGTGTCCTGATGCAGCAACGAGGCGAGGAGGTTCTACCTGTCAGCTACTACAGCTACAAGTTGAAACCCCACCAGAGGAACTACAGCACTATCGAGAAGGAGCTACTCTCCATCGTCCTGAATCTCCAGCACTTTGCTCCATACCTACAAGGTGCCAGGTCTACCACCATCTTCTCAGACCACAATCCTCTCCGCTTCTTACATCAAGCCCAATTCAATAACCAACGTCCAATAACCAAGAGGAGTACAGGCTGGAGCACGATACACTCTGTCGGCTATCATCCCGATTGTCTCGTCCACAGGTACGTTGGTGAACAGTGATTCTACGTCCAACGAGGCTCTTATCCCTTGACATGCCAGAAAATATTCTAAGGCAACTACTCCAAGCTTGTACTAAAGAGGCACCCTTCTTGAGCCCGGAGGGGCACATGTATAAGCAAGTAGATGGGGTCGCCATGGATTCTCCCCTAGGTGTCCTGTTTGCGAACTTCTACATGGGTACCATCGAGCAAAAAGTCTTAGTCGACATGAACTTGAAACCGGCCATATGCTGCAGGTATGTTGACGACATTTTTACACAGGTACCTGATGTCAGACATCTGCAGGAGCTGAAGGAGGCGTTTGAACAGAGTTCCATGCTGCGTTTCACTTACGAGATGGAAAAGGATGGGAAGCTGCCCTTTCTAGATGTAACAGTCATGGAAAAGAGCGGAGGTTTCCACACTGCAGTCTACACTAAGGAAACGAACATAGGAATGTGCCTAAATGCCAACAGCGACTGCCCAGACAGGTACAAGAGGAGTGTTGTTAACGCATATGTCGACCGTGCTCTCAGCCACAGCTCAGAATGGAAGCAAGTCGACGAAGAACTCTGTAGGGTAAGGCAGGTCCTAGTCAACAACGGCTTCTCCAATGGTTTCGTCGAAGACATCATAAGAAGGAAAGTGACACGCCATGCAACCTCTGAAGAGACAACTAACACAACACCTATACCCCCTATTAGACTATTTTACAGGAACTTCTTTTCCACAGCTCATAAAACGGAGGAAAGGGTCCTGAAAGATATTGTTAATAGAAACGTTATCCCTACAGACAAAAATCAGATGATACAATTGACGATTCACTATAAAAGCAAGAGAACGGCAAACCTACTCATGAGAAACTCTCCAGACACAAAGCAGAACGCTTTAAATGAGACCATTGTCGTCTATGCCTTCAAATGCCCACTTGGGGACTGTTAGCCTCAAAGAATTCAGTATATAGGCAAGACAACAACATCTCTTTCCAGGCGATTAACGATGCATAAGCAACAGGGCTCCATTAAGGAACATATAATCTCTTCCCACAACCAGACCATCACCAGAGAAGTCTTAACAAAAAACACGGAAATCATCGATAGATACAGCGATAGCAGGCGGCTTGATATCTGCGAGGCACTACACATCAAGAAGTCGACACCAGCAATCAACAGCCAATTAATGCACAACTATATTCTATCCACTTCAAGACTCCGCACCAATATAGAAGCATCAAGTAATATGAGTCAATAGGCCCTTTACAGTTACTTCCATTCTTCCCTTTAATTTATCCAATTTATTCCCAATGCACCGTGTTCTGTCTTGTGTTGAAAGTTTGCTCTGTCTTGTGTTGAAAGTTTTGTTCACCTCATCGAAAACTGTTGTAACATAACTCCTCACCCAAATGCGAGTATATAAGATAAAAGCTGTTTAAATGATAGCATAGTAGAACTCTGTTTAGTGTTTGCAGGTTATAGTTGTGTGTGTGTAAACTAAAGTCTTTGAAAATGTAATAAGTTATTACGAAACGCGTTCAAGTGTTGCGTCAGACTAGAAAAAAAATGAATTTTGGAGAACTGATTTTTCAATTACCAACGACAGTGAAAAGAAACATAAGAAATATTCGGAAAATTCGTGTTAGAATTATTAATCTTACTTTTTTCGGTCATATTTAATAATATATATATATATATATATATATAATATATATATATATATATATATATATATATATATATATTATATATATATATATATGTCGTACCTAGTAGCCAGAACTCGCTTCTCAGCCTACTATGCAAGGCCCGATTTGCCTAATAAGCCAAGTTTTCCTGAATTAATATATTTTCTCAAATTTTTTTCTTATGAAATGATAAAGCTACCCATTTCATAATGTATGAGGAAATTTTTTTTTATTGGAGTTAAAATTAACGTAGATATATGACCGAACCTAACCAACACCACCTAACCTAACCTATCTTTATATGTTAGGTTAGGTTAGGTAGCCGAAAAAGTTAGGTTAGGTTAGGTTAGGTAGCCGAAAAAGTTAGGTTAGGTTAGGTTAGGTAGGTTAGGTTGTCGAAAAACAATTATTTCACAAAAACTTGGCTTATTAGGCAATTCGGGCCTTGCATAATAGGCTGAGAAGTGCATTCTGGCTACTAGGTACGACATATATATATATTTATAAATATAAATATTATATGTCGTACCTAGTAGCCAGAACGCGCTTCTCAGCCTATTATGCAAGGCCCGATTTGCCTAATAAGCCAAGTTTTCATGAATTAATTGTTTTTCGACTACCTAACCTAACCTAACTTTTTCTGCTACCTAACCTAACCTGAGTCGTAGGGAGCCGGTCGGCCGAGTGGACAGCACGCTGGACTTGTGATCCTGTGGTCCTGGGTTCGATCCCAGGCGCCGGCGAGAAACAATGGGCAGAGTTTCTATCACCCTATGCCCCTGTTACCTAGCAGTAAATAGGTACCTGGGTGTTAGTCAGCTGTCACGGGCTGCTTCCTGGGGGTGGAGGCCTGGTCGAGGACCGGGCCCGGGGACACTAAAAAGCCCCGAAATCATCTCAAGATAACCTAACCTATAAAGATAGGTTAGGTTAGGTAGGGTTGGTTAGGTTTGGTCATATATCTAGGTTAATTTTAACTCCAATAAAAAAATTTACCTCATATATAATGAAATGGGTAGCTTTGTCATTTCATAAGAAAAAAATTTGTCGTGACGCTGAACCCCGGTTCATTCCGAACACAGAGATTACACAACACATAACACCTTGCCTCAGCAACCGTTACTACCACCTATACTCCTACCCACACCAGACCCTTGAGGCGTACCACTAGGTTTGTACTGGAACACAATGAGTGAACATATGGAAGGTATTTAAAGGCCGTCGGGTTTTGTCATTTAATTACAAAGAATAGAGTCTGACAAATAATAACATATTAACATACTCTATTAGGTAAATACACTTCCAATACCCATAGACCACTTGACCTCCGTGGTCACCACTTGCACTCGTAACTTCCGCCTAAGTCCCTAATATGGAATGATTACTACAACGCTCTACACCCGGTTAGTCTTTCATTCAATACTCACATACTGCAGACTTAACTTCGTCACTAAGATCACAACAGGCTCTCGCATAGCTGTCTGCTACACTTCGCTGCTGCCACAAACGGAGACCTCGAAGGACTTGCCAGTTCAACTCCCACAACAAGACTGACTTTAGCCAACCATGGCCTCAAACATTTCACCACGTCTCTCAAGGAAGGTATAATCCGATTAACCTTATCCCTAGAGCAGTAACCTTGATCCTAGAAGCCTGACGAAGAATAATTCCTCTTTCCAGGAATTATTAATTTGGCTAAACAGCTTCGGTCTTAATCCATTGACCTTTCTTAGATATGTGATCCATAGTCTGTCTACTTAACATGTACTTCCAATCATCATTCGTTAAGTGTTGTAGTAATGATCCTCTAGCTAATAATTCCTACTAACTTGTGGATTACAACACCACTCCCCTCCTTAAACACGCATATGTCCCCATATATACATACACATACATTATCACAATAAATACCTCATTAAAATCATTTCACAACTAATGTCACTAAAGCATCATACTGCCACTGGCTCGCCTCTAGCGAGATTCCTGTAACAACTTAATTAATAAGAAATTATTATATCTACTTGGCTCGCCTACTGTAACCACCAACACCAGAAATTTTGAAATTCTACCTTGTAATCTTATCCATAAGACTTACCCACTCCGACATAATTAATGAAAATTTTAATGAGAATAATAAATTTTTATTAGTCTTTTATGAGTTTTGCTAGATATATCGACTTGGCTCGCCTACTGCAGCCACCAACTCCTGCAATTATCCACATTTCATCTTATCCATAAGACTTACCCACTCCGACACACCATCACCTCTGGTCATCCCAACCACTGATGACCTCAATATAACGCCACACATCCTTACAACCACTTCCTGCGTCCTAACGCACCGACCTTGCTACGCCAATACTCACCTTACCGACCACTACCTGGCGCCCCTGCGCCACCATATACTCCACAACACCACACTCCATACCAGGCGTCCAAACGCCACTACACTACACACCCAATGGCGTCCCAACGCCCTCAACACAGCACCCGGCGTCCCCAACGCCCTCAACACAACACACGGCGTCCCCAACGCCCTCAACACAACACACGGCGTCCCCAACGCCCTCAACACAACACACGGCGTCCCCAACGCCCTCAACACAACACACGGCGTCCCCAACGCCCTCAAACAACACACGGCGTCCCCAACGCCCTCAACACAACACACGGCGTCCCCAACGCCCTCAACACAACACACGGCGTCCCCAACGCCCTCAACACAACACACGGCGTCCCCAACGCCCTCAACAAACACACGGCGTCCCAACGCCCTCAACACAACACACGGCGTCCCCAACGCCCTCAACATGCACACAGCGTCTTCATGGCCATCAACACAACACACACGGCGTCCCCCAACACCATTACCACCACAGGCATATGCCTTGCGCCAGAGCGCATCAAAACACCACCAGACGTCACCACCAATAACACCACCAATAAGTAACCAGAGACGCCACACACACTCCCTTTTCTCTCGTAATCCGTTAATTACCTGACCAACACTCGTCAGGCATAATTTCTTGTGTAGTGGCCACCCGCCACACACTACCACCTGCGTTAACATACTTCAACGCTAATGTCTACAATACACCCGGTGCTACAACAACCAGTTATGCTACACATGCTACACCTTGGCGCTACAATGCCAACAATGTCATGCACTATACTACATCCATAATATCAACAGTCAAAACATGCACATTTCACTACAGTAAATACTATGCATTACGCTGGCGTTTAATAAGCCACTACACGTGCATTACACTACAAAACCCGGCGTACTAATGCCAATACACAACCTGCACTACACTCGGCGTACAAACGCCAATCCACAACCATGCACTACTCCCGACGTCCAAACGCCAATACACACTGCGTCGCCACGTCCTAACGTCACACACCCCCACCAACGGGACACGCTCCCCGTGTCCCTCGGTAACATCTCCATAATGCTACCTGTACCCACAAAAAATCTCCATGGACCTCTCCTCGGTACTCTAGACATCGAACCCGTGACGTCAAATTATGCGTCGCTCGCTTTGCCCAGGCGTCCACAATTCACTGCGCTTATTTTTTGTATCTTCGTCTGACAACACCAAAAAATCGCTCAATATTTTCTTATCTTT